>NC_058042.1:37479765-37779765 GCF_020085105.1 Siniperca chuatsi
CACCTGCATCGCTGCCAGCTTCTCTCCCAGCAGGGCAGGCCGGATGGTGTTGAAAGCACTGGAGAAGTCAAAAAACACGACCGGGAGCTGGAGCAACACACACGGAAGACTGGAGTAGACAGGAGCCGGGATCGAGGTACTGGGTGCTGGGTGCTAGTAGGAGTTTCGTCGTTCTGTAGTTAAGTCCAAGGCATAGTAGATTCAGGAGACAAGAGTTCTATCCTAAGTCTTAACGAGACCGGACCCTGACTGAGGTGAGGGATAGTGCTTTATAGGGGAGTGGAGTGCTGATAAGGTGCAGGTGTGTAATGAGTGACAGGTGATTGGAATTAGTAATCGGGTGAGGGAGTGCGGTGTGTGTAGTGTAGTGGCTGGTGAGAACATGACAGGCTGTGACAGTACCCTCCCCTCCACGGCCAGCTTCCGAGGGCCGAGAAACCCCCCCTCCCCCCGACACTGCGGCCTATCCCTAGGGGGCAAGCTGATCCGGGGAGCTGATCGGGGTCCGGTGTGTCGGGTAGGCGACCTGAAGCCTGGAGACGGGTGGAGCCAGTCACGTTGGGCGGTCAATCTGGAGCCTGGAGACGGGTGGAGCCGGTCACGTTGGGCGGTCGACAAGGAGCTTAGGCCGGGCTGGAGACCGGGGTGAACTCTGGCTGGCTGCTGACCTCCGGGCTGGAGACCGGAGCGGACTCTGGCTGGCTGCTGACCTCCGGGCTGGAGACCGGAGCGGACTCTGGCTGGCTGCTGACCTCCGGGCTGGAGACCGGAGCGGACTCTGGCTGGCTGCTGACCTCCGGACTGGAGACCGGAGCGGACTCTGGCTGGCTGCTGACCTCCGGGCTGGAGACCGGAGTGGACTCTGGCTGACTGCTGACCTCCGGACTGGAAGCCGGAGAGGAGGCTGGCGACTCTGGCGGCCTGACCTCCGGGCAGGAAGCCGGAGAGGAGGCTGGCGACTCTGGCGGCCGGACCTCCGGGCAGGAAGTCGGAGCTGAGTCTGGCAACTCTGGTGGCTGAGGGACCTCCGGGCTGGAGGCCGGAGCTGAGCCTGGGGACTCTGGCGGCTGACGGACCTCCGGGCTGGAGGCCGGAGCTGAGCCTTGGGACCCTCTGGAGACGGACGGCGAAGGCTGGGACCCTGTGGAGGCGGACGGCGAAGGCTGGGACCCTCTGGAGATGGACGACGTAGGCTGGGACCCTCTGGAGACGGATGATGTAGGCTGGGACCCTCTGGAGACGGACGGCGACTGGGCCTCAGAGCTGGAGGCAGGCGGCGGCGGCACGACCTCTGGGCTGGAGGCAGGCGGCGGCACGACCTCTGGGCTGGAGGCAGGCGAGCAGTCGAGAGCCGACTGTGGTAACAGCAGTCTTCTTGTGGTAACAGCAGTTACTTTGGAGAGAGATGTGATGTGCCTCCTTTAGTAAATGGGTGTGGAAATGGCAACAGGCAGTGTCTACTGACATTATTTTTCCTACAGCTGTCATTCCTAATTACATTTCTACTATTTAAAAAATTCTAGGTGGTATTTGCATTGTGCCCCCCCCCCCAAAAAAAACCTTTCTCTCTAAACCTCTCCATCTCTCTCTCTCTCTCTCTCTTTCTCTCTCAAAACCTAACACGGCAGCGGCAGATGGCCGCCCACCATTGACGCTGTTTCTGTCCAAGGTTTCTGCCTCTTAAAGGAAGTTTTTTCTTGCCACTGTCGCCAAATGCTTGCTCATGGTGGGATTTGTTGGGTCTCTATAAATAATTTTATAAAGAGTACGGTCTAGACCTGCTCAATAGGAAAAGTGCAATGAGATAACTTCTGTTATGAATTGGCGCTATATAAATTAAATTGAATTGAAAATTGAATTGAATTAATCATTATTATTAAGTTGTGTCTTACTTATTAAGTCGTTCTTATTTCAAGGGGAATCCAACCAGAACCACTAGGTCAACTTGTGGTTCGTAAAGAATTTTAGCAAGACAGGGATCAAGTCTACACTCTACAGGGCATATCCAGGTGTGCTTCAATATGTTGTTAATTTTCTACATATACCTGTACAGATTGCTTTAATAACAACTTATGTCAAGCCTTTTTCACTGTTACATTTGCTTGGTGAGCTCGCCCTGGGACTTGCCTGGTGTCACATCCGAGAACAGGTGGTGGCTGAAGGACAAAGCCAAACTGCTACAGGATATGTAAATAAAAACTTGAATCTGGATGAATAATATGTGAAATTCTTTTGCTTGGTTGATATTTTTGTCTCCCACAAATGTTACTGCTGCCGATACAACCAATGCAGAATACTCAATTGGTTGTCATACTATTTTTGTTTTGTTAAAGGTTCTCGGAAGGACCTCCAGACAGGTCAAACAATTGAGAAGGGGGTTGAATGACACTGGCATCTGGGAGTTTTTGAGATCCAGCCCAGACATTGCATAGGCCCCTTATTGATATGACTGAGTATTATACTATGTGATTTTCAACAATTTCTTTTGGGATAAATAATGTTTTATCACTATCTTGATGTGCATGTACTCCAAAAGGCAAAGAAAAAGGCTGATCTGCATGTAATCTAAAATAACTGCTGGTGGTAGAAGGTCCCAAGAAAAATACTAATTTGTGGTTTTGTGACACAGTAGGTCTATTGTATGAATTGCATAGTTCCCAAAAGTACAGCCTTACCTTATAAGTTTGTTGTTGCCATCTATATGCCATAGACTGTTAGGAGCTTGCACAGAATATCTTCTGTGCATCACAGTCTGCAGCTGTAGCGTGCACACTTGAACCCCCTGTGGATCTACACAATGTATTGATTCTTGCACATGCTGTCTTCCATGCAGGCGAATGAGTGGCCATTAAAAAGGTTACTTCACACAGATGTTGTAGGAATCACTTCTAGTGGTCAAGCCCATACTGTAACTAAATATAATTAGGCTAAGGGTCATGGTTAAGCCATAGTCACTCAGCGGCTAGTCATTTATATGGATGAGCAATTTATACAAAATTGAAAAGTTACACAAGTGACATATTTGGGCAAACAGGAAAAGTGGTTAGGTTGAAGTTGAAGTTGAAACTATTGGAAAACTTTTGTCTTTGAGATTGACAATGACGATATTCACTTACTTTGAACCCGTATGCCTTGAGCCTTGAGATGTCCTAGCATCATCTTGTTGCCTGTATTTGGATGATGACTGAGGATCTCACGGACAACTGCATCCAACTCTATCAAACTTTCCAATTGTGCCTCCACTCATTTTCAGCCATATCACTCAAAACTCTCAAATCTCTCGCAATTGTTCTCCAGTGTACATCCATTGCTAGTTGCGTATAGCTTCTTCTTGTCATTTCTGGAAGGCTGCACATTGGCTAGTAGTGGGGAGCAAGACAAGTACAATCAATCTGTGAACTCTCATATAGATTAACCAACGACTGTTAAGTGACACCATCAAGGCATGCCCCCTCATTAACATATGGGTGAATAAATACAGAAATAAATAAATAGGGAAATAAATAAAAACAGAAATACATGTAAACAGAAAATAATCAATTGGGAAGAAAAATGAAAATAAATGAATACAAAAATAAGTAATTTGTCAAATAAATTCATTATTTATTTTTCTATTTCTGTGCATATTTATTTATTTTCAAATTAACCTGCACATTTATTTGATAATTGTGGCTTTTATTTTATTATTTACATTTATTTCTTTATTATTTCATTTATTTATATATTTAGTCATTTATTGATTTAGTTAGTATAACAGCAGCTTTAGTCCTCCATAGCTGTGAGTAGGTATGTTTGATAAGTACAAAAGTTTGCACACACACTGATAAATGAGGCCCCAGTTGTACATAACCAAACTGTGTCCGATCATAATTGTATTTAGCACTCGCAATATGCAATTTCAGTTTCTTCATTTTTAATGAGCTTCTCATCTATCTGTATGGCGAGGGGAAGAGACAGAGTGGCAGGTTTTATCAATCGGCGGTGTCTCTGCTGATGGGTTTTAACATTTCAGCATTTCAAGGTAAGACCTGTTTCATTAAAATGCCAAAAGTCTCCCTAAAATCTCTCTTCTAAATCTCGGCTGCAATAAAACGCCTCTATTAGCCTCTCCTTTGGAAAAAAAGATCCAATTAATAGTACCTTTAAAACTTTCAAATTACAATTCAGATTAATAGATTCTTCATTTTCAGCTCAGCCGCCCCTGCAGCTCTGCCATTATCATCAATTAGAGGGTTCACTCACTAACACAAATACAGCCTGTTCTCTGTGAGCACCCTCAGTGTGCAGCATATTAAAAAGCATGTCCCAGGAGTGCATTGTTCAGCCGCTGAGTTGGAGTGTTTAAATGCATATGAGAAATCATTCGTATCTGTTATATTAGACTGCTGGTTTTGACTGAACGTCCTGGGTCCACTGCTTGGGTGTAACATCCACTAGGGACATGACCTCATCCCCCCCCCCGTTCGAAATCCCGTTTTTGTTACCCCCACTTTTTTAATCCATCATCTGATATTGTAACATTGGGTCCACTTCATTAGTCTACTACTGCGGGTTCACCGATGTGCCTATCAATTTGATGCAACACCAGCGTTCACTGGGATAGTAACCAACTCTCGTGGTGTGAGTCACAGTTTGTAACAGAGTGGTAACATTACTGGTAGAGATTTGCGATTCCTAAATTCCTAAAACAGCAAGTTTGATGAATTGATCTTTGTCTGTCATTGATTAATTGATGTCTTTTATCAAAGTATAGCTTCTACCCCTAATTGAATTCCACAGCATGTCATGTTCAGTATAGTTGTATGGTATGCATACAGCAGAACAACATGAGAGTGGTCTGGAGCGCATGAACACTGGCTTCAGACCGACTGGCAGCATGATTTGAAGACAACTTGGACAGGGCCAACGACCTTAATCTGTTCTTTAACAGATTCAACACACTGGCTCTTGCTCACCCCACCTCTAATGCAGCTGCTGTCTGCCCTCAGACACCTCTGAGTCCACTGCTCCCCCTGCTTCCGTCTTCGTGGGAGAGTCCTACTCCCCCCTCAACCGGCTCTCAGGTTAACGGCCCTCTCCAGACTGATGACTCCCCCTCCTCATCCGCCTGTAACCTCTGCTGTGTGCCTGGCTGCTGACCAGGTGAGAGGACAGCTGATGAAACTCCACTCAAAAAAGGCTGCAGGCCCCGATGGCGTTTGCCCCGGGGTGCTAAAAGCCTGTGCCCCCCAGCTATGTGGAGTCCTTCAACATGTCTTCAATCTGAACCTGAGTCTTCAAAGGGTCCCTTTTCTGTGGAAGACATCTTGCCTCGTTCCTGTGCCGAAGACGCCGTGTCCTTCAGTTCGCCTACCAGCCGCAGCTAGGTGTTGAGGACGTTATCATCTTCCTTCCTGAAATGCATCTACACTCACCTGGACAAGCCGGCAAGCACGGTGAGGATCATGTTTTTTGACTTCTCCAGTGCTTTCAACACCATCTGGCCAGCGCTGCTGGGTGAGAAGCTGGCAGCGATGCAGGTGGATGTCCCCCTCGTGTCCTGGATTGTTGACTACCTGACTGGCAGACCACACCATGTGCATCTGCAGTACTGTGTGTCGAACAGCGTGGTCAGCAACACTGGGGCCCCTCAGGGGACTGTCCTCTCTCCCTTCCTCTTCACCATCTACTTCAGCTACTACACAGAGTCCTGCCACCTTCAGAAGTTTTCTGATGACTCTGCTGTGGTGGGATGTATCAGTGGTGGTGATGAGACTGAGTACAGGGCTGTGGTGGGTAACTTTGTCTCATGGTGTGAGCAGAACCATCTGCAGCTCAATGTGACAAGGTATAAGGAGCTGGTTGTAGATCTACGGAGGGCCAAGGCTAACTTTACAGCAGAAATAAACATCTTTATAGCCTGGTTCAAAAAACGCTTTTGGTCTCTTAATTTCCCCCTTCATGACAACTGTGAGGGGGGAGAATTTTTTTATAATTCACCCGTTTAAAATATATTAAGGCTTAAAGTTTAAAGCTTAAAGTAATATTATAAAGAGTACAGTCTAGACCTGCTCTATAGGAAAAGCGCAATGTGATAACTTCTGTTATGAATTGGCGCTATATGCATAATTAAGGGTGTGGGCACTTTGATTGACAGCCGGTGCCGTTACCGCTAACGGTATGCTGTTTTCCAGCCGCCCGACACCTCAGCTCAGCAAGTCACCGAACTTGACCTCTCAGCCGTGTTTGTGCTTTTTGGAGACTTTTTCATGAAATTATCTTAAGAATAATATGGGTTGCTATATGGTTATTTGTACCAACATTAGCAAACTAATGAATTAGCCTTGGGTTAGCCTTCAAGCAAGACGCCCAGCTGTGTTAATGATGCTAACTTAACAGGAGCATATGTTAGCCACAGTTATTAAACCGGCATGCACTGAAGTCAAAACATAATGTGTAGAATTTAGGGTGGTAATACGTTTGAGGTTTAAGGTTGGAAAATAAAGGTCCACCTCGTTAGTTAGCTAATGTTATGCAATGTTAACGTTAAACTTACCATACGGGCAATGTAATGTTAACGTAACATTAATGCTAGACTTGGCTGCACCTGTGCCTGATTATGACTGGAGGGACGGACTACAAAGTGTTGAAAGGGAGAGAGTGGACATGAGTACGCTGTTCTGGGGAGCACCGTGCAGACGGCCAAGTGTAGCAGAGCAGTTGCTGCTTGGGGCGGGTGCCTTTCGCATGCCGTTTATAGCTGCCGGTGGTGAAAACAGGTAGCTGGGCTGGGCTGAATTAGGTAGGGTTAAATCAGTAACGTTAGTATTAGGACATGTGACAGCCCCTGCTTAGTCTACTTGTGTGTGTGCTTTGTTAGTAACTGTGTCTACCCATGTTGTCTTTTGAGGTGCCAGAGAGTTGATTGCAGTATCCAGCCAGATCTGGAGCACCTGGGCCCAGTGCTCTACAGGATATAAAAATGTCCCAGCTTCCAGCTCGCTCTCTTCCCTTGTCAGCGCCTGCACCCTATTGCTTTGATTAGCATTTTGTTTTACTTTTACTCCGTGCCGCCTTATCCTACACCATCCACACACATCCACATGAACACTACTGATTTCACTTATTTTACCTCATATCCAAAGTTACAGTTCAGTTTATTTTCTTTATTGCAATATATAACTTGTATTTATTGGCATTCTGTGTGTTTTCCTGTTTTTGTCATGGCCAATGGGCCAGGTTATGACATACACTTGAGGAAAGTTACACCTAGGCCAATGTGATGTGTACTCCCCTTAAAGAGGTTGAAGGCATCACTTGTTTCAAAAGACATAAATATTTTGCACTGGGTTATTATCCATAGGTTCTATCACTATAATTACTGTTAACACATCTTTTCACTTCAAGTGTACTTAAGTCATACAAAACAACTTGTAAATTTTCAACCTTTAATATTGTGTTTTCATGAATGCAAGATATAATTTTAATTAGTTAAACTGTTGCTTGTGTAGTGCTAAATATACTTTAGAGTAAAAGCACATTCTTAAAAGTTGTAATTCATCAATTTCCTATGTTAATTGGAAATATAGTGGTGATCTAAACTTTAAACAAAAAAATTGTTAGTAATTATAAATGAAAATATTAAAATGGCACTTATAGGTTAAGATTTTTGCATTGATCTTAGCAGAAAATAGAAAATGAAACGATAATCTTATGTGCTGTTTTCGTTTGGACATTTCTTTAAGACAAATGTGGAACATTCACTGAGAAACTATCATTTGTGATCTCTGAGAAGGTCTTGTGGGTATTGCACAGGTATTGTGAGGCCAATACTGTATAGTGAGGCAAAAGAAAAAAAACATGGCTGATCGAATGCACCTATTTGCCACACATGCATTCGATCAGCTGATTATGTTTCTTTTTGTCTCACTATATAAGCCTCACAATACCTGTGTATTTGCCTGAGGAAGACCTTCTCAGAGTTTGCAACGTCGCAAATAAATATAAATATGTCCTAGGAGGATTCATATCTACTCAGTGTGCAGGTAAGTCAGATTAAAATCTGAAATCTAACATTTTCAGTCAGTAATAAATACAAAAGGAGTGCAAATATAATATATTCAAATGTGAACCATGTTTTTTCAAACACCTTTTCTAACCTGGCACCATTTATCCTACACAATTCAAACGTAAACTAACAGAGCCACACACTTTAACATACATGGCCTTGCCACCATTTTGAATTTCGTTTCTTTGTCTAACCCATAGACTGTATGTAAACTTGCCAACAACCTGAACAAATAATGTTTTATTACTAGATTCCATCCCTAATATATGTTCCATTTCAGCTTCACTCACTGTATCACACAAGGCTCAAGTTACAAAACCATGTGTCTGCTGGTCTGAGATATGCGTGAGGTGCATGCTTTCTAAGTGTACATTATTTTATAAATACCAGTTTAGATGTGGGAAAAGGCATGGTTTATGTGCATACACATTGTTTATACATCTAGCCCCTCAAGTCAGAACTTAGATAGATAAAGACAGTAAGCAGGCTCTGTCCAAAGTTAAAAAATGCACCTACTGTACCAACAGATCACTAACGAGGATGTTATAGCTTGTTTGTTTAATCTGTACTTTAACAGAAATGTAAAATGACAAGTTCTGCTTTTAAGGGTGATGTGCAAGAGCTATCTCTTGGTGTGGATGCAGTGGCTTTGTGTAGCTTCCTTAAATCTGGTTGCCATGGTGAATTTGCCTGGTTTGTTACCCACCCTAGATATGTTTTCGATTTATATGGTTCAAAGTTGTATTTTATCCTTTGCTTTCACCACCGCAACACTAATATATTGTGCTTTAATTTCATTCCCCACAGCAACAGGACTTAAACCCAGTACGCTGTGGTTCAATTCAATTCAATTGTATTTATATAGTGCCAATTTTATGACAGAAGTTATCTCATTGCACTTTTCCTATAGAGCAGGTCTAGACCGTACTCTTAATAATATTATTTACAGAGACCCAACAAATGAGGGAGGCACAATGCAAATACCACCTAGAATTTTTAAAATAGTAGAAATGTAATTGTAGTGTTAATAATAGGATGACAGCTATAGGAAAAATAATGTCAGTAACAGAGCCAATAACAACAACTGTAGTAGCAGTTGTCGAGCAGGAACACAGGGGCAGCAGGCGGCCCACAACCACAGATCCAGTCTCTGCAGCTTCGGAGGCAGAAATACCTGCTGAAAGCAACAGAAGGAGAGAGGAGAGAAATGAGAAAGCACAGAACTACGGGAGAGAGAAGATGTCGAGTTACTAACATTCAGTAATGGGATTAAAATGCATACAGATGGAGAGGGAGAGAAGGAGAGAGGAAAGAGGTGCATCATGGGAAGTCTTCCGGCAGTCTAGGCCTATAGCAGCATAACTAAGGGATGGTTCAGGACTCACCCAAGCCAGCCCTAATTATAAGCTTTATTAAAGAGGAAAGTCTTAAGTCTACTCTTAAATGTGGAGATGGTGTCTGCCTCCCGAATCCAAACTGGGACCTGATTCCACAGGAGAGGAGCTTGATAACTGAAGGCTCTGGCTCCCATTCTACTTTTGGAAACTCTAGGAACCACAGGTAACCCTGCATTCTGGGAGCGCAGAGTTCTAGTCAGATAATAAGGTATTATGAGATCTTTAAGATACGATGGTGCCAGACCATTAAGAGCTTTGTAGGTGAGGAGAAGGATTTTAAATTCTATTCTGGATTTTACAGGGAGCCAGTGCAGAGAAGCTAATATTGGAGAAATATGATCTCTTTTCCTAGTTCTTATCAATACACGTGCCGCAGCATTCTGGATCAACTGGAGAGTCTTAAGGGACTTATTCGGGCAGCCTGATAATAAGGAATTGCAGTAGTCCAACCTAGAAGTAACAAATGCATGCACTAATTTTTCGGCATCATTTTGAGACACGATGTGCCTGATTTTTGCAATGTTACATAGGTGAATGAAGGCAGTCCTTGAAGTTTGTTTCATGTGGGAGTTGAAGAATAACTCCTGATCAAAGATAACTCAGAGGTTCCTTATGGTACTGCTGGAGGCCAGGGCAATGCCATCTACACTGCAAAAAATGCCCCTCTTGAAACAAGCAATATATGCTTAAATCTAGTTAAAGTGTGCTAAATTCAAGCAAACAAATCTGCCAATGGGGTAAGCAAAACTGACTTGATAAGAATTCTTGAAAATAGCATAAATATCTAGTCACTAATAAATGCAATTGGATCTTAAAACTAGACAAAAAGGCTTAAAGCTGTGCAGTTTTTTCCTATTACAAGAATTGAATAATACACACATTTAGTGAAAATAGCATTAAAACTAGAATATTGTGCCTTAAATCTAGTCACTAGTTAGGTCTTATAACTAGACAAACATGCTTATAATTATGCAATTTTCACTTTTTATAAGCACTGACTAATAAGTAATTTTAGTGCAGATTGCATTAAAACTAGAATATTTTGTCTTAAATCTAGTCTCTAAAAGTACTGTTAGGTCTTATAACAAGACAAAAATGCTTATAATTATGTGATTTTTACTTTTTATAAGCACTGAATAATAAGTAATTTTAGTGCAGTGTAGAATATTTAAGATGCAACCTGAAAACTGATACATTCTTTAAACACCCCAATAAAAAAACATCAATGTACTAAATGAATAAACAAACAACTTAAGTTTTCTGAACATTTATTGAAGAACCTCCTCTTAACAATAACTGGCATATCAACAGCAAATGTTCAGCACAAAGAGCTATGCCTCAGTCTGTCAGGTGCATACACTAACCTTAAACAGCAGTCATGTAAGCTTCAAACAGCAATTTCTCAATGAATGTATTGCATTAATGTATGGCAGATTGAAGAAACACTACTGAAAATGAGGAAAACTCAAAAATAGCACAAATCAAGTGCAAAAGAAATGGGGTAGAAAAAACTGCAGCCATCACTGCCTCAGCCATACAACATCTTTGAAACAGTAATTACTCAACAAACATTTTCCATTCATGAATGGCCTTCTTGTACGAGGAGGTTGCATCCTGTTCATGGATGACATCTCCAAGTACTTGTGTTTGTAAAACAGACAAGAGTGTGGCAATACACTTGGGATATGTCAGGTGAAATGCATAGTAATAGGCCAGGAGGTAGAGAGGCCCCTTGTGGAGCAAATCTTTCTCAAAAGTTACAACTGGAGTTGTACCTACAACCACCATGCAGTTCTCCTCACCAACCAGCAGGACAGGACTAGAAAGCACACGCCGGTGGATGTAGGTATCAGGATCCTGCGAGGGCTAGAAAACCAAATACATAAATACAGAATTTAGACTACAAACACAGCAAAAAAAAGCAAAATAAGGAATGTTTGTGTTTATTTTGTGTGAGGTGGAAAGGGTTAATGAGGAAACAGAAACATTTGTTTCAAGTTTTAGGCTATTGCTGGCTAAATATGCATTCAGGATGAAATGTACATTATGTACAAGTAAACTACTAAAAAGTACTTTATAAATAAAGCTCAATTACACATCACAGCATTTACATCCTTCTAAATAACTGGTTATTATGGGTATCTTTTTCTACCGAAAGGCTGGGTTGAGGGTATTTTATTGGATTATTTTTTATGCTGCATGGCCAATATTTGAGTAGCCCAATTAGGATGTTTTTTAAAGTATTTTATTGAGAGTGTAGGCATCTTAGGCACATGCTAAGTTATCACTACTGAGGTTAAACTCACCGTAAGAACATGGAAAAGAGCCTCACTGATTGGGACCAGTTTCTTGGGTGCCGCAGAGCCAGATGGGAAGAGCAGTGGCAGGGCGGTAAACACAGCAATGGCATGTTCAACTACTTGAGAAAAACACAAAAAAAAAAAAAAAACAAGAGAGGAGATCTATATCGATATGATATATCGAAGGAATTAGGGTAATAAATAATAAAGTAAACAGGAATAAAGTACTTCAAAATCATTACCAAACTATTAGTTTATAGTTAATTCATAGTTAATATATTAATATACATATATTAATATATAAATAGTGATTTCACTGTCACTGCAATTATCAATTATTATTGTTTAATTAGCTCATAGTAAAGGAATTGTTAATTAACTAGGAGTAAATAGATTAATTCAGTTCAATTCACATTTATCTGTATAGCGCCTTTCACAATACATATTGTTTCAAAGCAGCTTTACAGAGAATGCATGTCAACATTAACAATTAGAGTCATCCGTTATCAGATGGCTGTGTCCAATTTTTGTAATTTCAGAAATCTACATATACAAATCACACAGTTAGCTAATAATGTATTAATTTATCAATGTATTAATTTAAGATAGAGACAATGAACTCATGGAAGTAATGAATACATGTTAACAATGATTAGGATAGCAAAATTCATGGAAAGGTCATGGAAAATGGAAAAAGTGCTTTAAACCAACCTTTATTAGACATTAATTGCATTCATATTCAGTGTTCCTTAAAATGGCATGTGTTGTTTACGGGGACATGGGCGTAATGTTGTTTACGGGGACATGGGCGTCATGTTATTTATAATATACAAACTGTATATTCTCTCCCCCTTCACTAACTCTGCCCATAAACCTACCCATCACAGAAAACGGTGTTTAAGTTTTTAAAAGGAACACTTAATACTAACACAATAAATTTATAATAAAGGTTGGAGTAAAGCGCTTAATTAATGACATTTTCCAATTTTCTGTGACCTAATCTAATGGCAAGTTTACAGGATTTTAAGCCCGATTTGAATGTTAACGAGCTTGCCGACAGGTTGGGCTGTGATCGGGGGAAAATCAGCAGGTGATCGGCGCTCGCCAATCTTTATGTGTGAACTACTTAATGACACATCAAAGATCGCCTACACAAGACAAATATCTAGCATGCTAAATATCTGTAGCTGTTGCCCAACTCGATATTCCGTGGTGTCACTAATGCAACAGCCAATGAAATATACACTGAATGAAGGTCTTACAGATGTGGAACGACATGAGTGTGAGTAATAAATCACATTATTTTAGTTTTTGAGTGAACTAACCCTTAGTTGTTACCAAAAGCATAATAGATATTAACAAACTTATTACTTATGAGCTAATTTAAACAATAACTGTGTTAATTCCACTGAAAATGAATGAAGAACTAATTAGCCTATTAATGTATTAAGAATGTAGAGACTACAATATAATAACTATGAGTTAACTATAAACCAATAGTTTGCAAAGGATTTAAATACTTTATTACTGTATACTTATTATAAAGTGTTACTGAAATCAGGTGGGTATTATCTGTACAGAATCAATGAAATACATCTTTACCTCCATTCAGTGTCCTTGGAGGCTTCATGACTTTCTTCATGACGCCATAAAACTGAACTTTGGAGTAGAAGGTCTCCCACCTGCCTTTCACCTCAGAAATGTATCGGCAATTGTTAGGCTCAATGATTCTCCGCAGTTCATCCATTGCCTGAGAAAAACATTGAAAGTTATAAGAATCATTAACTTGTATGTCTGCAGTTAGGCAGATGATATGGAACATTTGTCACTCAGTCTAAATTATGTTTTAGTGTATACCCACATGGTCCAGATCTTTGAAGCACGGGTATGCCTGTAAAATTTTTGTGGGTCTGTCTTGCTCCTTCAAAGCTTCTGAGTCAATGAAATTTCTTCTGGACTGGAACTCCAGGTCTAATAGATGAGTTACAGCAGCTTTGTTTGGCTTCTTTGCTTTGTACATTTCTGGCTGTGTGTTTTCTGGCTGTCAAGGCTGTTGTCTGGACCATCGGCTATAATTCAGGCATTCGATATAATTAGAACAAGAAGCACAAAATCAACAATTCAAGAATGTATGCCATGCCACATAAAAATAAATAGGGGAGAATTAGGCTTACATATATTACCAAATATTGTGTTATTATTTACTGCAAACACTATACTGGTACATAATGTACATACATGCTTCATCAATGCTGTCATTTTCTTGTCGTGGGGTGCTTGATCTTGAAGGTGGTGATAGATGAACTGTTGACGCACTGGAATTAGCATCATAGTCGCTTCCCGCTGCAGCAGACGGTACTTCATCCAGACGTGCTCTCTTGGATGGAGGGTGTTTGGCCTTCGCAGGACTTCGGATATTCGAAAGTCTCTTCAATAGCTTTTTGGCAACAGTGTCCTCTAAAACAGAAAAAACGCATCAATGAATAGTTTTGAAACATAATGTTAGCAGGAAAACATGTTTTGCCTATAAATATTCAAGCAAATGAAGTCTCTTACCCACTCATGACTCGATCCAGTTGACTTATCTTTTATCATAGGGTAGTATTCCACTAACCGCTTTGCCATGGCGATAACTTCATGTTTAGTGGGATATTTGTAGTCATCTGAAGAGGCTCTTGCAATAGATATCATATTTGTCATTGTATTTCGGATGAGTCGGCAAAAGAGCTCTTTTGATAAGGTGACTTCACCCTCTTTTCCAAGACGCTGCTGCTCAAATATGTACGTCTCACGTGTTGTAGTTCACTATCAGTGAAGAGGACATATTCTGGGCTGGGCAACTTTAAAAACTTTGAAGTGCTGGGGTCGTCTCTTTTTGGACCTCCATCATGTTCATCATCAGCTGATGAACCTTCAACAGGAATGGTGGTGTGCCCCTAAAACACAAATGTATACATTAATCAAATCAGAAAAGTCATTTATAATTTTATTCCAGAGGGTCTCACTTGTATGTATAAGTGTTAATCTTTAACGTACATATAAATTCTCTGTGCTGAAAATTTAATTACCGATAACAGGTTTAAAATATCCAAAACACAAATATTTTAACCTTAACTGTCACCGTCCCACAGGTGGGGCACTCTTTTTATATATTGCCTTTTTTCATTTCACATATTTTAGTAATCATCAGCACAATCAGGTTCAGCCTGTGACAACCATTTGAAATCGGATGTCGTGTTACCATGGAAATGGTACTTTAATTTCTTTTAGTGAGCTCCTACTCTAGTGGGTGATGTCAAGTTTCAAATTACAATACTTATTCCTAGAAAGGTCTGAATCTCATGGTTCCATATTTGCCAACTGTTTTGTGATAGAAGAGATATTTGGACAGACATTTATAAATTTGTAACAGGACAATGCATAAAAAAAAAAAATTCAATAAAATATTGGTGACGCCTGGTGGCTATTATTTGGTACAGCTCCTAAACAAAATATCATAGGAATTTAAATTTTTGTGACATCATCTTCAAATTTGGAACGCAACTTGGATAGACATATGGCTTTCATTTGATAGCAATTTTAGAGTAAAATATATTTGATAAAATATACATTTTATATTAAATATATTCTTAGTACAGTACATTTGATTTACAGTTAACTTTAAACTTCCACAAGTTTTTAATACTTAATTTTTTTTCAATAAATTAAGTTTGGATTGGAATCATGTTTATTCTCAAAAATGGAGTGACAGTTAAGGGGTTAAGTAAAATTACCTGTTCTTCCTTATGAGTAATGAGCCAAATGGCTTTGCGCCGCAGGAAGTGCTCAGGACCAGGAAAGAGATCTCGGATATCATCCCGTGAGAGAGTCGGTAAAATGTCTTCCCCAATGTTAGCAGCTTAGAACACATGTAAATATGTTAGTTAGCATAGCTCAGGTGCATTATACTGAATAACTTTTCAGATATTGTAAAAATGCATCTACTTCATTATAGCTATTAAATAACAGTTTACCTAAATAGAGAAATTTCTGTTTTATAACATGGTCTTAACATGGCAGAAATGTTAAAGCTATGAAATGGCTGAATTAAGTGAAATAAACAGACAAATATTGATAAAAGATTAACACTTGACAAAAAGGTTTTTTATGTTAGCATCAGTAAATGCATTAGGTATTTTGAAAAAGCAATAAACCATTTTAGGGCATTGGTTAATGGTAGTACAGATGTTCATTATGAAATAACTAATGTTGTATGCACATTTAAATAAAAAAATATATATATTGGTACATATTGTAACACAAGGATCAATAAGTGCTGCAAAAAATATTGTAAAAGCAACTAATTGACTAATTTCACTGAATTCAAATTATAAAGTGTTAACAATAAAGCAACAGAAGTGATAGTTTAGTAGAATTTGCCTCAGAGTGACGTCACTAAAAAAAATGAGGTCATGTTTGCATATAAGATGCTTTTAATAAATGATAATAAATAATAATTATTACTTAATTTGCACCAACTTGTACAACTAACAACATGGAAAGCAAAATGGGATAGGCTGAAATTTTATACAAAATATGTATTGAACAGATCTCAAGAAAAAGACAACGCTCAACTAATTTCATTCGGTTACAGGAGCGTGTTGTTTCCAGTAGGAATCCTTTTAGATTACAATTCAATTTCAAATACACAGGATACACAAATACACACAATTTTTTATAAATTACTAACCTTTTAGGGTAGAAATCGCAACTTCATCAAGTCCGTCCATACTGACAAAGTGGCGGGAGGAAGTGGCCTTCCGTTTCCTTACTGCGCTTTGGCGGCGCGTTGATTGCGCATGCGTATTACAAAACGTTACGTCACAGGATCAACGCACTATTGCGCGTTTATTATTTATTTATTTGTTTTTGTTTGTTTGTTTTAATATATTTTCTTCTTGTTTAGAACGATGAATTATCCAGTGATGATGTGCTATCCAGACAAGCCACTGCTATTGTGATGACTGCTAGAAAGAAACATCATCTCTCACAGGTCAGTATCAGTAAAAAAAAAATGTGTTGCAGTGCTTAATATTTTTTGGTAACACAAAAGGTCACATTTGTTAACATTAGCTAATGTATTAACTAACATGAACTAACAATGAGCAATACAGTTGTTAGTTACCATATTTATTAATCTTTGTTAATTTATTTATCTTTGTTGTTCATTAATAAGAATACAGCTGTTTGTTGTTTGTTCATGTTAGTTCATCGTGCATTAAGTAATGTTTAAAACTACAGCATTTGATTTTAATAATGTATTAGTAGATGTTGAAATCAACATTAAAATGAATAAATGCTGTATAATTATTAATTCTTCGGTAATCCTAACTAATGGAATCTTATTGTAAAGTGTTACCATATTTGTTGTAATCAGATATACTTTTTTCAGGATTCTTTGACAAAGTTAAAAAAACTTTATTTAAAATTTATTTAAAATAGATAAATTGTAACAATATACACTACCATTCAAAGTTTGGAGTCAGGTTTTTTTTTAATGAATACTTTTATTTAGTAAGGTTGTTAAATTGATTTTAAAAAGGAAAAAAAGCAACAGTAAAGACATTGTTGGAATAGATTTATATTTTGAATAAATGCTGTTCTTTCAAAAAATGTATTCATTGAATACTGAAAAAAAATATTACAGGTTTACATTATCACAAAATGTTAAGCATTACAACTGTTTCCAACATTAATATAATGATTTTATACTCGGTTATTATTAGAATGATTTCTGAAGGATCATGTGACACTGAAGACTGGCGTAATGATGCTGAAAATTCAGTTTTGATCACAGGAATAAATTACAGTTTAAAACATTTTAAAATTGAAAACCATTGTTTTAAATTGTAAAATTTCACAATATTTTTCTGTATTTTTGATCAAATATATGGAGGCTTCATAAGCATAAGAGATGTTTATCAAAAACATTTAAAAATATTAATGTTTCCAAATTTGACCTCATAACATACCTCAAAGTACACCTCTAAAATTAGTATTGGTCACTATTAAAACTTTTACAAAAAACTTTGTTGCTGAGACACATTAATGATCTATACATGTTCTCATTCAGTGATGTTGTAATGCTCAGTGTATTTCTCTGCTAATTAATGTTTTGTTTTTGTTTTGTTTTTTTTAGAGTGGTGTGAATGATGTTGTGGCTGCGGTTCAGGAGTATCAAGCTCAGTTACTGAACAACTTGAGGTATCAGCTACAAACAGTATTTAACAGACATAAAGGAAGTGAACTTCAACAAGAAGCTTTGGGACTCTTTGACTCCTTTAAAGATCCATTTGCTGCAGTTTCAACGTCATATAGACAGGACAGTGTCATAAAAGAAAAATTCAGTTTTGTGGAAGCAGAAGAGGTTTCGGTCGGATTAGCAGTATGTTGTCAGAAAAGAGAAAAACGAAGAGACCTCACAATAAAAAACAAATGTTTCCATTATATACCCCTGATAAAGAGTTTAGAACAATTGCTGTCTCATCCAAAAATCTTTGCCATGATAAATGGTAGATCTCAGAATTGCAGCAGTGGATATTTTCATGACATCATATATGGTGAACTAATGCTTTCACACCCATTATTTTCTTCTAAAACCTTTGCTTTACAGATAATCCTTTATTCGGATGAAATCGAAATTTGCAATCCACTTGGGTCTCATGCTTCAAAGAATAAGTTGCTCATGTTTTACTACACTTTGGGAAACATTAATCCAAAGTACAGGTCAAAATTAGCTTCAATCCGCCTTATTGCTATTGCAAAGCAAAGTGAACTCTCAGAATGTGGAGTTGATGCCATATTGGCAAGACTGCATGAGGACTTGGTTAAGCTATATAATGGCGTGAAGATTCATCTTCCATGTGGTGAACATGAGCTATATGGAGCAGTAGTTTCCATATGTGGAGATACTTTAGCTCAACATGAGTTGTGTGGCTTCAAAGAGGGTGTGGGCTTTGCGTACAGTAAATGCCAACATTGTGAATGTTCTTTTGAGGACATGCAAATGTTTTTTAATGAAGAAAACTTTGAACAAAGAACACTGGAAAGACATATTCGACAGTGCAGTGACATTGAGAAAGCCAGTACTGAGTATCTCAGGAACAGCCTTAAAACTACATATGGAGTAAACCGAATGAGCAAAGTAATGGATTTCCCTGCCTTCAATTTAATCCAACAAACTCCTCAAAATATAATGCATGTAATTCTTGAGGGCATTGCTCCCTTGGAAATTAAGTGTATGCTGAAACAATTGGTTCTTTTGGGACAACTGGACCTAGATGTTTTTAGTGCTGATATCATTGGTTTCCCATACTCTCCACAAGATACTAGAGATAGGACTAGCCCTATATTAGCTTCCAATGACAACAAACTTAAGCAGTCATCAGGTCAAATGCTTGTTTTGCTCAAAATATTGCCCTTTCTGTTGGATGTGATTAAAGGTACTGCATATTTTCCTTCATTCTTGAGCTTCTGGAGATTGTTAAAATTTTGTTTTCACCTGTTATTAGCCTTGAGACTATTGACAAGTTGAAAGTACTTATTGAACAGCATCTTAAACATTTTAAGGATCTTTTCTCAGAGAACAACATTACACCTAAACAGCATTACTTGATTCATGTTCCATCCCAGATTAAACTGTTGGGAACAATGCTTCGTCACATGTGCATGAGGTTCGAATCCAAACATTGTTTCTTTAAAAAATGGGTTTCAAAAGTAAATTTCAAAAATGTCTGTAAGTCCTTGATTAAGCATAACCAAATGTTTGAATGCTGTCAGAATGTAAACAGTTCCAACCACCCCATTTTTGCCAGTGAATGTGTATTGGGACCAGTATCAGAAGTAAAAAACATGCCGTATTTAAAAGTAAAAGTAAGGGACTATTTTGGTGTTAACCAGATAAACCATGCAGTGTCTGTTAAGTGGATTACTTTATATGGAAACAAATACATTCGTGAAAAAACATTACTAGTGTGTATGGCAAATGCTAGTAGTCTACCTGAATTTGGACTTGTGAGGAACATATTCGTCATAAATTCATCTTTGTATTGTTTTGAATGTCAGATGTACAGTACAATCTGTTTTGATAGAGACTACATGTCTTATAAAATTGAGGTTCCCAACCTGGCAGAGGCAACTGAACTCGTAAATGCAGACAACCTTGTAGACTTCACACCGTATTACAGTTTCATTCACAGGGACATTACATATGTCCCTATGAAATATTACCTTGGAGATGTGATTGAATTACATAAAGCCTCAAATGTATGAGGATTTACGGGTGTGTTCTGAATTGAATACCTTTTGACTTATTTTTGATGTATAACAATTTTTTGCTTTTCATTTATCATTGTGATGTTTTGGAATAATCTGATTTCAATACAAGTTGAGCTCAATCGACAACAATGTTGATCAAACCCCTTTTTTGAGAAGAAAAAAAGTTGTCAATTATTTTTATGCTCATCAACAAATGCTGCTTATGAGCTCACCCAGAATATTCCTTAGACAAACTTTTATACTCATGTGAAATATTGTCTGTTTTGATTGTTCTGCATACAATAATTTCATTGTTGTATGTCTGTTGATGATGTGAAATATAGTAAATCAGAATCAAATCACTTTTTGACAAAGTGTTTATATTCACACAAGCAATTAGTCTTAATTGAATTTGAACAGACACAAACAGAAGATCACTAAACAACAACAAATTGACCTTTCATAATTTTTAGGGATGGTATTATTCTTAAAATTAGCACAATAATCTAATTGAACATGCACCAAAACTTGCACTTTATAGCTGTCACTTGTTTCTGGTAAAATCTACCTCAAAATGAGTTAATATTTACTTGTCAAGACAGAAGAAGAACAATTTTCTTAAATTAAGATTTATGAGCTAGTGTGCAATGTATTTTATAAGACTTTTTATCTTTTATGGCAAAAAACAAGACATATTTTCTAGAAATAAGATTTTTTTACTTTCTTAGATTTCTGTTTTTGCAGTGTAGAGTAACTATATCTTTAGATAATGTGTATTGGAGGTGTTTGGGGCCATGTATAATAACTTCAGTTTTGTCAGAGTTTAACATCAGAAAATTGCCGGTCATCCAGGTTTTTATGTCCTTAAGGCATGCTTGAAGTTAGCAAGTCCATTGTCTGATGCAATTAAAAGGTCATTTGTAATTTTCACCAGTGCTATCTCTGTGCTATGATGCACTCTAAATCCTGACTAAAAATCCCCAAATAAAGTATTGTTATTTAGAAAGTCACACAACTGATTGGCGACTGCTTTCTCAAGGATCTTAGAGAGAAAGGGAAGGTTAGATATAGGTCTATAGTTGGCTAAAACCCCTGGATCAAGAGTGGACTTTTTAAGAAGCGGTGTTAGAGTAAAATGTACATAAGTTATCCCATTTATGTTTTGTTCTTAGTGACCTTTAAAGTACACAGCAATGCTGTGTGTGTATGTGTGTTATTAAACTTGTGTGTGTATATAGAATAACAGGAATGCACCCTGCCATCCAATGACCGGCAGGGCAGGCTGACACCGTACCAGATGGTCTCGAGAGTAGTGGCTGCTCCAAGGCCGCTCTCACGAGATAGACCTGACAACACCACTTTGTTTCTTTTCTTATGTAGCAGTATATACTTCCCCCACCCTTTAGAAAACTATGTAACAGGGAATCTCCTAAACTGAATAAAAAAGAGGAGGCTGCATAGATCCACTTCAGAGTGAGTAGGAGATGTAACTGAATGCATCTATGCTTACTTTCCTCGTGAGTAAAAACTTAAGTTAATGCCTTTGTCTTTCTTTCCTTGTATAAGATTTAAATGTTCTAGGTATCTTGAACCTGACAAGCGGTTTAATTACAGCTACTTTAAAGGATTGTGGTACATAGCCTGTTAATAGCGACAGATTGATCATATCCTGTAAAGAGGTGCTAACTAAGTGTAAGCAGCCTAGTTGGAATGGGGTCTAAGAGACAGGTTGATGGCTTAGATGAATTAATTGTCAAGTTAGTGGAAGAAG
The DNA here is from genome assembly GCF_020085105.1 of Siniperca chuatsi. Taxonomy (NCBI): domain Eukaryota; kingdom Metazoa; phylum Chordata; class Actinopteri; order Centrarchiformes; family Sinipercidae; genus Siniperca; species Siniperca chuatsi. The sequence goes on from NC_058042.1 coordinate 37,501,576, forward strand.
GTCGATAGGAGCAAAGCAGTCAAAATATATATCAGGTTTTACAGTTGTTTCTATGGTTCCTTTGTTTGAAGATAAGTCGGTACTGGTTGAAGGCAGGACTTGATGAATTTTTCTCTAATAGTTAAAATTTTATTACTGAAGAAACTCATAAAGTCATTACTACTGAGGGCTATAGGAATACATGGTTCAATAGAGCTATGACTCTCTGTCAGCCTGGCTACAGTACTGAAAAGAAACCTGGAGTTGTTTTTATTTTCCTCTATTAATGATGAGTAGTAAGCTGCTCTGACATTATGAAGGGCCTTCCTGTATGTTTTAAGACTATGTTGCCTGACTAAACAAGATTCTTCCAGGTTGTTGGAACTCCACTTCCTTTCAAGTTTTCGTGATGTTTGCTTTAATTTGCGGGTTTGGGGGTTATACCATGGAACTAACCTTCTTTGTTTTATTATCTTCTTTTTTAGAGAAGCGATAGAATCGAATGTTGTTCGCAGTGAGCCTGCAGCACTATCAACAAGATGATCAATTTGGGAGGGGCTGCAATTTGCATATGACTCCTCTGTTATTTCGAGACATAACATTGAATTAAATGCAGATGGGATTGCTTCCTTGAATCTAGTCACAGCAATATCAGATAGACATCTAGAGTAAGTGTTTTTGCCTAATGGCGTGTAGTCTAGTAATAGCAGTTCAAAAGTTATTAAGTAATGATCCAATAAAGAAGGATTCTGTGGAAAGACTATTAAATGTCCAATTTCAATGCCATATACCAGAACAAGGTTGAGGGTGTGGTTAAAACAGTGAGTACTTGTATAGCGCCTTTCTAGTCTTCCGACCACTCAAAGCGCTTCACACACTAGATATCGCATTCACCCCATTCATATACTGATGGCAGAACTGCTCATCAGTACAATGAAACTAATTAATCATTCACACACACTCACACTCACACACCGAAAGCACAGCCCTCGGGAGCAATTTGGGGTTCAGTGTCTTGCCCACCTGACATGTGGGCGGAGGTCGAGGGTGTGGTTAAAACAGTGAGTGACTTCATGTACACTCTGACAAAAGCCAATCCAATCTAAGAATGAGATAAACGCAGTGCTAAGGCTATCATTTTCAACGTCCACATGAATATTGAAATCACCTACAATAATTACTTTATCTGTTTTAAGGAATAAACTTGATAAAAACTCTGAGAATTAAAATAAAAATTCAGAATAAGGACCAGGAGCGCGGTATATAACAAATAGAATTTGCTGTTGTGTTTACCAGGTTGGGTGTGAAAGACTAAGAACAAGGCTTTCGAATGATAATTTAGTTTAGGTTTAGGGTTGATAGGTTAATAGGCTTGAGTGAAGATGGCTGCAACTCCACCTCCTTGGCCAGTGCCTCGAGGAGTATTAATATGACTGGGCGGAGTGGATTCATTTAGGCTTACATATTCTTCATGACCCAGCCAGGTTTCAGTAAGACAAAATAAGTCAATATGATACTCTGATATTAACTCGTTCACTAGTACAGCTTTAGATGACAGAGATCTGATGTTTGGGTCCACATTTAACTCTCCTATTTTGTTGTGCTATTTCAGTGTTTTTGTTTAGGTTTTTATTTATAACTCCTCTTCTGTTAACTTTTGAATTTATTAATTTAAGTGGTCGGGGGGCAGACACCGTCACTAAGGAGTTTTGGGTGGGTAACTGCTCTGGAAGCACAGAGAAGCGTGTAGGACTGCAACTCTGCCTCCTGGTCTCAACTCTGAGTTGTCATGGATTAGGTCCACTAATAAAATCAGTCAGATTTCTGGCTATGAGAGCTGCTCCATCCAAAGTGGGAAGAATGCCGTCTCTCCTAATCAGACCAGGTCTTCCCCAGAAATTCCGCCAATTATCTACAAACCCCACATCGTTTGCTGGACACCACCTCGACAGCCAGTGGCGGAATGAAGACATGGGGCTAAACATGTCATCACTGCTCATGTTTGTCAGGGGCCCAGAGAACACTACGGAGTCCGACATTGTCTTGCATATGTACACACCGACTCAACATTAACTTTAGTGACCTCCGACTGGCGTAATCGGGAGTCGTTACCGCCGATATGAATAACAATCTTACTGTATTTACGTTTATCCTTAGCCAGCAGTTTTAAATAGGATTCAACGTCGCCCACTCTGGCCCCAGGAATGCATCTGACTATGGTCGCTGGTGTCGCTAACTTCACGTTTCTCAAAATGGAGCTGCCAATAATCAGAGTTGGTTTCTCAGCGGGTGTGACGCTGAGTGGGGAGAACTTGTTAGAAACGTAAACAGGTTGGTGGTGAACCGGGGGTTTCTGCTTAGGGCTATGCTTCCTTCAGACAGTCACCCAGCCTCCCTGGTTTCCAGGCTGCTCAGGAGCTGCCAGTAGACAGCTAACAAGCGCTACCTCTGGTCGGTCTGCACCGGCTACTGGGAGCTGGCTAACTACAGCAGCTAATGATTGAGTTCCCATGGTGCAGACCTGTGTTTCCAATTCACTAAGCCTCGCCTCCAATGCTACAAATAATATGGAAACAGATGGTTTATTTGAATTACAGCACAGCCAACACAGTATGCAGGTACGAGGTGAGATTATAGGTTATCTATCTTAGGAATAATGTCTACAGATACTGTCCTTTGTCTGGTTTGTTGGTAGTGGATGGGTAGATGTTCGGAGACAAGGAGAACACAGGAGGAAGGCTCTCACACAGGCGGTGAATGTGCGGAGACAGGGAAGACACACTGGAGTGGAAGACACACTGGAGTGGCGTAGAGTCCTTTTTGGTACTAACGAGACCGGACAACTGACTGAAGTGAGTGGTGTGCTTTTATCCCAGTTTGATTAGGTGCCGATGGGGAGCAGGTGTGTGTGATTAGTATTCTGGTGATGGGGTGCGTTGAGACTGGCTGATGGTGGATCTTGGCGTGTGACAAACTGTGGGATTAGCGAGAAAGTCATTAAAAGAAGGTGAGAGCTATGAGTGCTTGAGCAGAACTAGTGTATGTTTAAATGTATAGCAGATAGTTAGTCATTATAATGAAGAATCAAACAAAATTAACTGTGATGAGCTAGAGCAGCAGAAATACGCTACTAGTAAAACACAAACACCGGTGACTGGAAATGAGACAATACGCTTACCGTTAGCACGTCCACATGTTCAACAATCGCAGCAATCATTAGTGGGGGTGATTGAAAAAACCTTTACTAGGCGCAGCTATTCCTTTTATATCTATTCTTTTAAATCGACATTGAAAAGGAGCACACTCAAAAATGTTTTTGGTTCCTCAGCATCACTTAGACTCAAATAAGCAACAGCAGCAGGAGCAAAACACTGGTTTCATAAGACAAACAGTGCAAAACGATTTGGATAGAGCTATGCTCGATGTATTGAAACTGCCGGATACAGACATGTATGAGAAGGCCGGTATTCTACAGAGATACCTGGCACTGGTGAGACAAGGGGAGCATGAAGAGCTGTATTATCTTTATCACTACCCTCCAGTGAAAGTAGTGATATAAGTAGGTCGAACCTTGATGTAAAACCCCAGAGGACCTGTGTCTGTTTTTGCCGAAACTGGAGGGATTTCAACAAATGACTGCCATGGTTATTTTCCACAAATTTTAACCTAGAATATGTCTTTTGACAAAAACCTGGAGCGTCTGATTAGAGCTCTGCTACCTATGGTGCCAGACTTCTTTTTGGTACCTCTGGGTGTTTTAGCAGTTGTTTTATGTTTTTTAGACACACAGCAGTTATGCCCACATCCTGCAGGGGGCCTTTTTAACGGCCTTCGGCTGTATACCATCAGTCCGTTTCCCTCCTGTTTTCCCGATACAGTGTTTCTCGCAATATTGCACACCACATCCCCCACAATGTTTATGGCAGCTATTTTTAAATGAGGCTTAGCCAAACTAAATCATCTTTTTAACAAAGGCACAGCCATCCTTAATAGATTGTGAAATATATCTCCAACCCCTGTATTGTGTACTTGTCCTAATAAATCCGGGTAATTCTCCACCCACTTGGTTCATATAGTATGACATATCTCTACCATCATTTCGAGTATGGGGTGTGCTTCATTTTTCAGTTTGCACTTAAAAATACTGCCTCACCAATCTGAAGTGTAGTTTGACAATTACTTTCCCGTATGCGAAAGGTATATACTGGTTTTGGTCATTTTTAATGAGATCTCTATATCATCAATAACTGATTTAGATAGTGATTTGTAGTGTGGCTTGTCATAAATCAGAGTGGATGAACCTCATCCGATACATTTATACAGCAAAGGATCGGCACATAGCGGCTCCAATTAGATGATAATCTGCTATGTCAGTGTACACAAAAATATTATAACCGCTGCATTTCGAATTGAATTCTTTTACTATATATTTACTATACTATACTAGGTATAGAATCATAAAATCCAACAGAGAGGTATAGTCAATGTCTGCTGTGTTTTAGAATCATAGACAGTCACATCATCTGCTGATAAACTAGCCCCGACCCTGGGATACTGGAACTCAATAACCCCCACCTCATATGGCTCATTCACAACGATTGGCTTTGCTAATTTTGTCCTGTATCGCCTATTTTATTATTTGGATATACCTGTATTGAAGCATTACTAGGCAATGTAACATAAAAGCTGTTCTTTTCCATTGTTCTGACACGGATATGTCTCGATTCAAAAGTGAACACGTAAGCAGATAGCATACACCTTTATTGCACATTAATGACATCTTTTTCAGGGAGCCATGTGTTAAATTTCTTGGGCCAGCCCATCTATTTCACAAGGACCAGCTTTTTACGTCCTGATCTTTTTCTGGCCAATATTTTTTCTATTTCTAAACGCTTTGTTTTTATCGATAATTACTAACTGATTCATAAAATGTGCCTTTCAGCGCTTCACCTGTACAATCTGTTCTGTCTATATAGAGGTGGATCTCTGGCTATGCACGCCGTTATTGTAAAAAAACTCATCTGAGAACGACTGTTCATAACCTTTTCTGAGCCCACCTCGGACTTTTGATATTCTCACAGTATCCCCCAATATGTAAAGGGCACCATTCTCTGCTGTTTTAGCTTGTACAAGTTATTAAAGATTGTTTTCTCATTGTCTTTATTTACAGCTGCTGGCGGCATCTTTATTGATCTATGATGAGACTTGTTATAGGCTTCAACAAGGTCCTGGACCCTGTCAATATCTAAGTGAATTAACAGCTGTTAAATATCTCCACATATGTCTGTTGAAGGTTCTGTTAAAATGCTCCACTACACTAGCCTTAGTCTTGTTTAAAGTTGAAAAATTATGGATTTTATACCGATCCATTAGATGTTGAAACTGCTTATTATAAAACTCTTTGCCTGGATCCATTTGGAGTTTTACAGGTACACAGCCCCGGCTCAAAATGTCTTTAAAAGCATTTGTAACAGTTGAACCAGATCTGTTTTTAAGACACCTGATCCATGCATATTTAGAAAATACATCAATACATGTTAACAAGTATCGTACATTATGGTTTTCTGCATAATATTCACTCATATCAACTAGATCAATTTGGAAATCTTTGCAAATTCCACTAACCAGAACCTTGTTTCTCAGAAAATGTTTAGCCACATTGGCATGGAGGGTATGCACATCTTGTGGTAGTCAGTCACCTTATCCTCCCCAACCCTGTGTTCTCTATTGTTCTCTCCTACCCTGGTGTGTCCTGTATGTCCCCGACTCTGGATGTGTATATGTGTGTATGTCTCCTGGTCTGACCTTGTGGTTTTCCGCCTGCTGCTGATCACCGGCACACCTGTCTTCAATCATCCATCAGTTTCCACAGCTTAAATACCAGGCTTTCCCACAACATCAACGCCAGATTGTCCCTGTATAGTCCCTGTATCGTATGACCTCTACGTCAAGGTGACTCAGACTTACGAAGTTAAGTACTCTTTGCTAGTGTGTTTTTTGCCTTGTTTTTTGATCCTGTTTTGCTCTGCCTCAGGATTATCCTGTGCCGGTGATCACAGTTCCTGTCTTTGTCTGGATTCCTGTCAGCCTGCCTGTCTCTCCAGCCACTCCACCTCGCCTGTCTCCAACAACTCCACCATAGAGCCAGACCCTTTGCATCCAACCCGCTCTATGATCTTGGTTCCACTGATGGTCAGTCTCCACACCCCACCACCAATTCCAAATTTCAAAGTACTCCATGATCGAGATGAAACATAAATGATTCAATTCAATATTTATTTGATCATATTGTGTTGGTTAGTCTTTCTATTTTGCCGTTGTACTAATCGTAGTAATCGTATCTTTCTGCATACATCAAGGTATATTACACACATGCACGCACACAGACACAATAATCACAATGACTTTGAAAAATATTTTAACACATGCAAGGTTTCAACAGGAATTCTGGTTTTACTGTTGATGAAAATTTGCAACTTTTGTCACAGATTTAAGGGGTCTCAACATTATTGTTCTTGAACATATAGATGGCATCTTCAAACAAAGTGTACAGCGTAAGCAAGTGCTGCACTTTTATCACATTAAAATCATTTGTGGTATGCATAATTATTACACAAAGTCTCCAACATTGAGTTTTGAGCATTGCAAGACTGAGCTCTTACTACATCCATCAATTTTTCTAAACTACAGACATCAGACAGCTTGACTTGACTTTTGATTTTGTACATTTATCCATGAATCTCTCTGATTTCAGTTCACAGAACAGTCTCTGCAACAACCTTGGACTCGGGCTTCATCGGCGTAGCTATAATTTGAACTCAAGGATCGCTGGATGCATGGAATAAACCTGTCAGTCCAGAGTCTTTTCATAAACTGGTCAGAGTGGCTCCCATAGAAACATTCAGGGCTCTCCACCAAGCACTCATGATGTTTCTGGCTGGGGTGATGGCTGACAGCCATAGTAGATCTCCCAGTATTTGTACAAAACAATATTGAGCAGATGAAAGACAACTGTTTTAACACTGACAGCACGTCGTCAGGCTGGTAACCAACTATGTTTCCGCTTGCCTCTTGTAAGTCGGTAGGAAGTGGAGATGGAGGTAGGGGAGGTGGAGTTCCGATGATGTAGGCGCACATTTCACATGTACGTGCAAATGTCTTTGTTATACTACTGACCTTGTTCACACCTTGTATGCTAAATTTAGCTGAAGACGTGCCTGATTTCCTTTAAGTAAACAGTGTGTTCAGCCTGCAATATTTCATTCATTGCTTTGCACATGGACCTACTGTCCTTTGGGGACTCTTATTTCAGCAAAAGACAAATGTGGTGAAACAGAACTAAAAAAAGAAAACAAGCTTGGCTCTATTTGCTTCCTAGCCTCTGCCCTCAGATCAATGACTGGGCCCGCAGGAGGCCAGGAGGTAATCTCTCCTGATGTAATCTCCCAAATGGAAGGAGAAAAAGAATCACATTCCTAAATAGAAGATCTCAGGTGGAAGGCAGGACACATGCCAGAGAGAAAGAGACAGCTTCATCTCATGGATCATGGTCCTTTGGCCTCCCACAATTGGCCTGCTGTGCCCCCTAACAATAATCTACTCACCAAAATAGCCTATTGCTCGCTAGTAAAGATCTATATATATATATATAGTATATATATATATATATATATATATATATATATATATATATATATATATATATATATATATAATTAGTAGCATTGGAGGGAGACTGTGAGATAAAGCGAGAGTGAGGGGAAGTGGACCAAAAGGAGAGGAGAAATCAATAGCAACATAGAGCTCAGGTTTTGAAAGTGCATCTATAATACTGTCATATGTCAGAGTCACTGGAGCAAAACTGACACTGATAGTAATTGTGTGTATGTGTGTGCATCAGTAGATATGCCTGAGTGTGTGTGTGCCAGGCATCCGATGAACAAACATATTTAGGAGGCATGTCTGCCTGCAGGGTGCTCCTCCATCAGCTGATGTAAATTGAACATGTCTTATCTCTCCCATGAGTTGGGAATGAAAACTAATGGCTTTCAGAGAGTTGAGATAAATGGTCCTTACTTGGTCTGCAGCCACACACATCCCTGTGCCATCAGTGTTTAAATACAGGAGACTCGTGATGGCTGCTGGAAATGTGTAAACTCTGTGTTACCATGTGGCATCAGGTTTGACTGAAACGGCATTTCTGTTTGCCAGAGGTCAACATGCTTTGACCCAATATATCAGAGGTTTTCAAACTGTGGAACTGTGAGTCAAAGATATTGTGTGAGGTGAAAGGGACAGGTGCATGCAGGTGTTGTAAAAACAACAGGAAGTTAATTATTATAGTTTGATTGCTCACCAACACCGTCAGCAGTTGGAGCTGCAGCAGTGATTCATAGCTCATGGCGCTGATTAAGGTATTTAAAAACACTTCAACTGAAATTCATACTGATAACTCAACACACAAATCTGAACACACAAACATGATCCACATATTTTTAGATTCAGTGTGAGGATATCATTATCTGTTATGTCCATCCAGAATAAATGTCAATAACTCCACTTAAAAATCGTACAAAAAAGACTTTCCTTATAACTGCAGAGAATCATCATGTTTTTAAGTTTTCTTCAGCATGAAAGTAATCCAGTTCTCTGTACATCCATGGGTACACTGCAAACAGGAGCTGCTAACAGCTAATTCAGCTACTTTTAATGGAGACAATTTGACTAAATGTAAACAAATAAAGCTAAAGAAAACAGGGCTCAAGTTGTAGCCCACAGCTAACTCACTGAATCCATAGCAACATCCCCCAAGGCATCATGGAACTGTAGTCCCAAAACTTGGAGCATGCCAGTTTTGAAGAGAAGAGAGAAGAGAAATATGTTCTTCTCATTGTTCCACACAAAAAGTGGTACAGGCACTCCTCCTTCCTAATGCGGTTGTCACGATACCATAATTTTAAACTTCGATGCGATACCAGCATTAAAAAACGATTTTCAATAATCCTTTCGATACCATGGCAAAAAGAAAAGTCCTAGCCACACAAAATAGTATAATTTTGCACACAGTGCTAGTACAGAAAAAGTCACTGAACACATATTGAGGACCAGTTGATTTTCTTCCCTGTTGTTTCATCTGTGCAGCCTTGGGTTGAAAATCTGATTGTAGATCTGTTTTTTTTTTATATAGCTTCGGTACTCTCAATACTATCGAATGTATAGTTAACGGAGATCATATCGTTAAAGTATCGAAGTATTGATACTTTTGACAACCATACTTCCTTTATATGAATTAATTTGATATACTAATTATAAGATTAACAATCACAGCAGTTTATCACCATAATCCCACATAGCATAAGTTCTCCCTCATATATGTGTGAAAGAGTGTGTGTTTGTAAGAGTGTATTCTCTGTAATCTATTATACAGATCCCATAGTATGCTTAAAGAAAATCAAATGAATGATGTATCTTTTTACTGTCAGGAAACTAACAACCACAAATAAAAATGTGGTTCCTTGTGACCTATGGTGCGTGCCATTTGAACTGGGAAGTCAGAATATCTGAGTTCCAAGTTTGACATTTCAACTAGAACACCCCCCTGAAGTCGGATTTCCGACTCAGAAAGTCGGAAGAACCACACCAACCCCGACCTCAAAATCCAAGATGGCTGCTCCAAGCATCAACAGTTAGTGAAAGCTGTAGTAATATACTGTATATTAGCTTTTTTGTCTTTTGTGACATGATTGTTATTGTATTTCTTTATTATTTTTCTTCCGTGCGTTTTTTAGCTTGCTACTCCTTCTACATACTTTCCGCTACAGAAACCATTCAACTATCAAAATTATCAGCTTTTTAAGGACAGTTATGCTAGTTATTTCAAAACAAGGCTTTTTGGTGTTGATGATCGGTTTGCCAGAGACACAAACTATTTGTTCTTTGCCCAGTTTGTGACTGAAATACGCTTGGCCACTTCCAGCATGACAATACAGTTATGTAAAGGAAAACCTTTCACCATAGATGGACGCAAAATAACCTCAGGAATGTTGCAAGACAGACACAAGGTAGAGAGACTGGTGAGAAATGAAGATGCAGTCAGATTCATGCAGCCTTTGAGACAGTTTTATGGCACATTACTGAAACTGTACCTCCCTCACCGATCAGACCAGGAACTAAAAAGACGCACATATGAGTCCTTCTACAATGATGGCTGGGTTCAACTACCAGGCTCTGACCATCCTGAGTATGTCCAACATATTGTCAAACGAAACAGAGACAAATATGAGAAAAACAGTGAAGAAATTGAGAATACAGTCGAGGAGTTTGAACAGAACAGAGGCGTGATTCATGAATGGTGTAATCTGGTGCCTGGATCTGAAGTACTGAGGTTGGAGTGTATTGTATTGAAGAAATTGGAGGCAAGAGGCCCAGATCATGACAATCTACAAGATAATGTCCCAGAATACACTAATCAGGCTAATGCTGTAACAGAAGCCAGAGCCATCAGAGAGCTTCCTGCAATCGACCACACACTGTTACACCAAATGTATCAGAATCTGAACCAGAAACAAGCATGTGTATTCTATGCAGTTATAGACTGGTGCATGAAGCGCATCTGTGAACTGAATCCAGATCCATTTTTCTTTTACTTAAACAGCGGTGCTGGAACAAGAGAGTCACATCTCATCAAATGCATCTACTCAGAGGCATCTAAGATACTGTGCAAACTGTTGAGACGTGCTGAGGAGGCTGACATATCAAACCCCACTGTCCTGTTGACTTCACTGGAACTGCAGCCTTTAATATAGCAGGCACAACACTTCCCTCTCCTCAAGCTGCCGAGAAGCCTAAAACCTCCATTTCAGGGACTTGGCAACAAATTGGATCATCATCAGAAATCAGAATCAGAAATACTTCATTGATCCCAGAGGGGAAACTCTTTAAAAGTCCTTCTGAAGTAAGATCAGAACTTGTAAATGTTGAAATCATTTTCTTTGAGGACACATGCCAGCTTGGGCCTCACCTCCTTCCTTCTTCCTTTCCTTCCCACTGTCGCCAAATGCTTGCTCATGGTGGGATTTGTTGGGTCTCTGTAAACAATATTATAAAGAGTACAGTCTAGACCTGCTCTATAGGAAAAGTGCAATGAGATAAGTTCTGTTATGAATTGGCGCTATATAAATAAATAAATTTAATTGAACGTCCTCCAGCACTATGAGGACCAGCTCAACTGTCAATCTACAGCAAACCCATCACTGCTGGACCACACAGAGACACGTTCTATTTCCTTCATGCAGCGCTGTCCAGTGTGAAATGACACTGGACAGAAGATGGTTTTCTGCCCTGCAGAAGTGTTTGTGGTATTTGATTATTGTGTATTATGTAACTCTTGAACATCTTTTGTGTCACAGTCTTTAGTTAACTTCTATTAACTTTGTTTTCTCTTGTCAGGACAGGCTCCATCCTCCTACCTCCACATCACCATCTGTGCATCCATTGCTGTGCACAGCTCAGTTCAGTACAGCCTAACCACAGTTGATCCTTTGGCAAGTGATGAGGTGTAGTCTACTGCTGCAGGGAGGCAAACTGCATATCAGTTATCACTTTCAGGGTGACAGTTCCTCCTCTGTGCAGCAACAAGCTCCTCACTCGACAAGTTGTAAAAGTAACAATTTATTTTACTCCCTTGATACAAAATCCATCTTTGACCAAACAACTAACAAAAACACTGCTGGCATTACTATCCATTACTATGCAAGCTATTTGCATTAACAACTAAAGGAATGTGAGTGATAGTTTCTCTTCTCCTCCTCCTCCCCCATGCCCTCACACCAAACACTGACCAGATAACAAAGAAGCTGTTCTACAGCCCCTAGACATGTCAAAGGTCATGACGTTACAGCCTTTTACATCATCACACTGACACTGTGCTCCGTTGACAGTTTTTGTTTGTGCCAACAATGGACAGATTCAGCAAACAGCAACACAACAGAATGCCCTACTGACCCATGGACAAAATAACTGCCTCTCTGAAAAATAGGACATCAATTTAATTTGTTTTCTTGATTATTGATCTCTACCTTGATTGATCTATTTAATGTATTTTCATTTTGTATTTCATCAATTTAAATTTTTTATTGTATTCATTTCCTTCCCTTTCCCTCATTAAGTCTTTTCTATTCAACAGATAAACAACACAGATAAAAGGGGGGAAACATGTCAGTTGCATCTGACCTAATTAACCTGGAAGAGAGGACAGATGTTTAAAATAGTGTGGGGTTAAGCTGCTAGGTATAATAAAGGTTTTTCACATTTGTATACTTAGCCTTGGGCTAATCTAAACACAATTGAAAAGCAGTTATATATACAGTATAAGCACCCTTCAGTTCGCCTACCAGCCCCAGCTGGGAGTTGAGGATGCCATCATCTTCCTGCTTAACCGCATCCACACCCACCTGGACAAGCCGGCAAGCACGGTGAGGATCATGTTTTTTGACTTCTCCAGTGCTTTCAACACCATCCGGCCTGCCCTGCTGGGAGAGGAGCTGGCAGCGATGCAGGTGGATGCCCCCCTCGTGTCCTGGATTGTGGACTACCTGACTGGCAGACCACAGCACGTGCGCCTGCAGCACTGTGTGTCGGACAGCATGGTCAGAAACACTGGTGCCCCTCAGGGGACTGTCCTCTCTCCCTTCCTCTTCACCATCTACACCACAGACTTCAGCTACCACACAGAGTCCTGGCACCTTCAGAAGCTTTCTGATGACTCTGCTGTGGTGGGAAGTATCAGCAGTGGTGATGAGTCTGAGTACAGGACTGTGGTGGGGAACTTTGTCTCATGGTGTGAGCAGAACCATCTGCAGCTCAATGAGACAAAGTCTAAGATATCGAACATGCAGTAATGGGATTAAAATGCATACGGATAGAGACGGAGAGGAGGAGAGAGGAAAGAGGTGCATCATGGGAAGTCTAGGCCTATAACACAATAACAGCAGATGGTTCAGGACTCACCCAAGCCAGCCCTAAGCTTTTTCAAAGAGGAAGGTCTTAAGCCTATTCGTAAATGTGGAGATGGTGTCTGCCTCCCGATTCCAAAGCTTAAGATATGATGGTGCCTGATCATTAAGAGCTTTGTCGGTAAGGAGAAGGATTTTAAATTCTTTTCTGGATTTTACAGGGAGCCAGTGCAGAGAAGCTAATAGAAATATGATCTCTTTTCCTAGTTCTTGTCAGTACACATGTTGCAGCATTCTGGATCAACTGGAGAGTTTTAAGGGACTTATTCAGGCAGCCGGATAATAATATGCTTCATTTTGATACAGGATGTGCCTGATTTTTGCAATGTTGCGTAGGTGAAAGAAGTTTGTTTCATGTGGGAGTTAAAGGATAAATCCTAATCAACGATAACTCAGAGGTTCCTTACGGTGGTGCTGGAGGCCAGGGCAATGCCATCTAGAGTAACTGAACTGTATCTTTAGATAACGTGTCTCTGAGGTATTCGGGGCCAAGTACAATAACTTTCAGTTTAACATCAGAAAAATGCAGGTCATCCAGGTCTTTATGTCCTTAAGGCATGCTTGAAGTTTAGCTAACTGGTTAGTTTCATCTGGATGATCGATACATATAATTGAGTATCATCCGCATAACAATGAAAGTTTATGTTGAGTGTTTCCCAATAATATTGCCTAAAGGAAGCATATATAAGGTGAACAGAATCGGTCCAAGCACAGAACCTTGTGGAACTCCGAGACTAACTTTGGCGTGCACGGACGACTCACCGTTAACATGTACAAACTGAGATCGATCTCATTGATAGGATTCATACGAATATCTGGAATGAATTAAATATTCCAGTTTCTGTAACAGGATGTGATGGTCAATGGTGTCAAATGCAGCCCTAAGATCTAACAAGACAAGTACAGAGACAAGTCTATTGTCCAATGCAATTCAAAGGAAACTATGTAATTTTCACCAGTGCTGTCTCTGTGCTATGATATACTCTAAATCCTGACTGAAAATCCTCAAATAAATTTGCTATATATTGTTACGTAGAAATTCACACAACTGATTCTTTCTCAAGAACCTCAGAGAGAAAGAGATGTGTAGATATAGATCTGTAGTTGGCTAAAACCAATGGCTCAAGAATGGGCTTTTTAAGAAGAGGTTTAATTACAGCTAATTACAAAATTACAAAAAAATGTGGTATCTTGCCAGGCTAAACAAGATTCTTCCAGATTGTTGGAACGCCATTTCCTTTCAAGTTTTCGTAATGTTTGCTTTAATTTGTGGGTTTGGGGGTTATATCATGGAACCTTCTTTGTTTTGTTTTATTATCTCCTTTTTTTGCAGCTCTATCAATAAGATGGTCAATTTAGGAAGGGCTGAAATTAGCATAGGAGTCATAGCATTGAGACATAGCATATTGAGACAATTAAAAACAGATGGAATTGCTTCCTTAAATTTAGCTCCAGCACTATCAGCTAAACATCTAGAGTAGGAGTTTTTGCCTAATGGTGTGTAGCCCAGTAATAGGAATTCTAGTTATTAAATAATGATCCAATAATGAAGAATTCTGTGGAAAGACTATTCAGTGTTCAATTTCAATGCCATATACTAGAACAAGGTCGAGAGTGTGATTAAAACAGTGAATGGGTTTATGTACACTCTGACAAAAGCCAATCGAATCTAATAATGAGATAAACGCAGTACTAAGGCTATCATTTTCAACATCCACATGAATATTGAAATCACCTACAATAATTACGTTATCTTTTTTAAGGACTAAACTTTATAAAAACTCTGAGTTTATATGTCACCTAATGCACCATTCAAGAAAATGTGAGAGAAGGCCAATAACTAGAAACCGAAATGAACACATCTACAATAGACTGTTTAATTGTATGCTATCACATGTCCACTAGCTAACATATTATACGTTTGTCCGTCTATCATCACCTTATTAATTAATTGTCAACTATCATCTAATCGCTTCTGTGGTGCTTTAATGTTTTTACTGAAGAATGGTCATAAATAAATTCAAATAATAAATTCAATGACTCCCACCTGCTCAGGGAAGGTGTACATTTCTATCTAGTGTATTTGGCAGAAGAAGTGAATGTCATCAGCAGAGGAGAAGTGTGCGACAGCCAAGAGCTAATCCTGTCTTGCTCTCCAGCTTACTGTGAAGGCCAGGACCTGAAGACTTGGGAGATGGAATCAGGCTACTGCTTCTTTTTTTAGACACCAAAATCTGACTACATCCTCCATGCACTGTACTGTACTCCACAACAACTTCATGCCAACATTATCCTAAATCTGACAGGCAAAACCAAGAGGAACAGTTTTCATGAGGTTTCCTGGTCCAATGTGTTTTAAAGATGAGATCACAGATCACAGTCAGTTTTATTAATAAAGTTTTACACTTTCTCCAGCCTCCAAAAGATCATCTGACACACTGTAATGTGGCAATAAAAAAGCCTTCTGTACATAGGAGAAAATATATTAACTATGTGTACAATGGTAGTGTCATCACATTACCAACTTCCCTCCAGGGCCAATTACCTCTGTTTGATGTGGGCCTCAGCTGTCCATGTGAAGCAGAGAAGTGGAGCTCAGAGAGTATTAGTGACTGACCTTCAACTCTACGGCCTGCAGACGAGTACAGACACTCCCCGTCTTCATTTACAGTACAGTACCAACAAGCACATGTACACACACAGCACACACAGAGTTTATATTAAGAGATTATGTTTAATTAGTAAACCTAATAAAAAGGTAATGGGAGAGAGTTCAAGATATCTGTATGTGTGCATTAACACATTCACTAAAATGGGCATCAAAAGTTGTCCTGGCAGACACTGAAATTAGGCCACTGTCTAAGGAGCGTAAATGTGCTCTAAATTTCAAGACAGACTGCCCTTTAGCTTTGACTATTTTGTGGGTAAAGGAAAGACTAAGGAGACATTAGGATTGTTCCTCTGGGGCCCATGTACATCAACAAATGTCATGGCAATCTGGCCAGTACATGTCCCAACCTTTTTGTCAGACATGAACATTGATATTACACAGTTCTGCAAAACCTCAGTTACGTCCAGTGACAACGTTTTTAGCCACACTAGCA
Organism: Siniperca chuatsi; assembly: GCF_020085105.1. Taxonomy (NCBI): domain Eukaryota; kingdom Metazoa; phylum Chordata; class Actinopteri; order Centrarchiformes; family Sinipercidae; genus Siniperca; species Siniperca chuatsi. The sequence goes on from NC_058042.1 coordinate 37,517,672, forward strand.
GCATTACTCCGGGGATGGTAATGTCTGTTTGTTTTGTGTGTTGTGTTTGTCATTCCATCATTTTGGTCCAGCTTAAAATATCTCAAACTATTAGCTGGATTGTCTTGAAATTGTATACAGACATTCATGGTCCCCAGAGGATGAATTCTGATTTTGGTGATCCTCTGACTTTTCCTCTCTCACCACCATGAGGTTGACATTTTTGGATTTAAGTGAAATATCTCAACAAGCATTGGATGGATCTGTACGGCCCCCTTCCTGATTTCTATTTTTTTTTTGATTGTTTGTCACACTTAAATGTTTCAGATCAACAAACAAATTTAAATATTAGTCAAAGATAACACAAGTAAACACAAAATGCAGTTTTTAAATGAAGGTTGTTATTATTAAGGGAAAACAAAATCCATTGGACATCCAATTGGATGTCTGAACCAAATGGCCGTGACAATCCATCCAATAGTTGTTGCGATGTTTCAATCTGAACCAAAAGATTTGCTGGTGGTGCTAAATGAAAAGTCAGGGGATCATTAAATTCATTAGGATACATCATCTATGGACCTATGGACAGTGCTTCTCACTGTGTTAACAACACGAAAAATCATGTTAATGTAATATATAAAAGCTAATAGGGTAATTAACATGCAAATCATATCCATAATCAAACTTAGAGTCAACAGTGCTGAACTAATGGAAGATCCAGGAAACTGCTCCAGATTATACTTCCACATATGGTACTGTGTGCTGAAACAGTGGTGAACCCTGTATGGTACAGTATGTTCTTTGCCCTCTTTACACAGCATGTACTGAATGATGGACTGTGGTTTCATTGTTCAGCCAAGCAACGCATGCAGCTGCCAACACTCACTGAAGATGTTTATGCATAAAACACTCTTCAATGACACAATTTTAAATTAGCAGAACTCCACGTCACCAATAAGCTGAACACATTGCAGGAATTAGCTTTTGCCAATATCCTAATTCAAATTGATGAAGAGATGCTTATTTGCGAAACTGTTCCATCATGCCTGTACTACCCCTGTTCATAAAATGTTACAGACAACAATGTGCATGATCTGCATGTTGTTGGTTTTCTGTGTATGCTCTTCTTTGATCAAGTGTTGGATTATGAAATAAACAGATAGTGATGCACATACATGCATATATGTATACAATCTGGATGTCATCTACTAATAGACCATTCTCTGTAATGTCATAAATCCCACTAATGTCTCTTTATTGGATGTTTAAGGGCTAATATTTCCTTCCTGATGAATCATATGAAATCAGAGATTCTGTCCATTCCTCCTATAAACAAACAACGGTCTTGGTAGTGTGTCCTCTAACATTATATTGGAGGAACTTGGGGGTGATTTTGGGTTCTGACCTTTGGTTTGATACTCCAAGGATAAAGGTTGTGCAATCATGTTTTATTTATTCAAGACACATTGCTAAAATCGAGACCTTTTTATCTATTGGAAATCTTGAAAAGGTCACTCATATTTTTTTTCAATCAGACAGGATTACTGTAATTCTCTATATTCTGGAGTCAGTAGGAGAAAAACCTATCTGCAGCTGGAGAAGGTCATGTTATTCCAGTGTAAGCTACCCTTTACTAGTTTCCTGTGAGTTCAGAATTGATTGTAAGATTGTGTTAAAAGCTTTTCATGGTCAGGGCCCTGCCTTTATTTCAGATTTGCTAACCTGTTTGCTACTTGAGATGTTTTTTCAGGTCCCTCTAGTTGTTCTTCCCAAACCCAGCTACGTCATTAAGTTCGGACCAAACCTTCACTGTCCGTCAGGTGGGGAGTTCCACACATGAATAGCTGATCTCAGGCACAGATATAGTACAGAGTATACCATGTTCAGACTGCCAGGGAGTTCAAACTTGACAAGTTCAACTCTGGAGTCCAAACTTCTGAAGACAGGAGGACGCAGTATGATCAGTTTTCACCAGCAGCTTAGCTGGGCTCAGGTGATGACACTTCAGCACGTTTACCTGACTGTACTGTGACATAATGATCTCAACTCGAAGGTCGACAACTGGTCAGTCACCTGGGCTCTCAATAAAGTTAAAAGAGCCAAAAAACAGGACAAAAGGGGAACAGAACCAAGAAGGAACGGTGTTTCCATTCCTTATGTATCTGGAGTGTCTGAAAAACTACAAAGGATCTTTAGACAGCACGATGTTCCTGTTTTCTTTAAACCAGGCAACACTTTAAGACAGAAACTCGTTCATCCTAAGAACACGATGCCCACACAAAAACAGAGCAATGTAGTTTACTCTATTCAATGCAGTGAGGAAAAATGCATAGAACGTTACATAGGTGAGACTAAACAGCCACTTCACAAAAGACTTTATCAGCACAGACGACATGCTAACTCGGGATTGCAGAGCGCTGTGCATTTGCATCTAAAAGCTACAAACCACACATTTGAAGACAGTGAGGTGAAGATTCTAAGTAAAGAGAAGAGTTGGTTTGAAAGAAGAGTCAAAGAAGCCATTTTTGTGAAAAAAGAAAACCCCTCTTTGAACAGAAATGGTGGTCTGAGACTTAACAGTGATGAGGCAGGTGCAGCCAGAAAACAATAGGCCTGATTACGGATTACTGGGCCATCATGGAAACAAAAGGTCAGTTTCAGGTGAAACTAGGCAGGGTAAACAGCAGAAACTCAGGATGACTCCTTCCTGAGGGCAGGGCTTAAGTAACACAGAGTAGCTTAAATTTCTGAGTTCTCAGACCATTTTTCACAATTGAGAATGACCGAAACGTCTTGATTCTGAAAACAGTGTCCAGATGACTACGATTGAAAACTTTTCTACGATGGAACATTCCTGGATGAATGAGGAACTACACCGTCTCCTACTCTAGATGTCAATCTGATAGTGCTGTAGCTAAATTTAAGGAAGCGATCACATCTGCATTTAATTCAATGCTATGTCTCAATATAACAGAGGACTCCTATGCTAATTTCAGCCAGTCCCAAATTGATCATCTTGTTGATAGTGCTGCAGGCTCACTCCGAACGACACTCGATTCTATCGCTCCTTCTAAAAAAGAAAATAATAAAACAAAGAAAGTTAGCTCCATGGTATAACCCCCAAACCCACAAATTAAAGCAAACATTGCGAAAACATGGCATTCCAACAACCTGGAAGAATCTCGTTTTGTCTGGCAAGATAGTCTTAAAACATATAGTAAAGCCATCCATAATGCCAGAGCAGCCTACTACTCATCATTATTACAGGAAAATAAAAACAATCCCAGGTTTCTTTTCAGTACTGTAGCCAGGCTGACAGAGAGTCACAGCATAATGAGCCATGTATTCCTATAGCCCTCAGTAGTAACAACTTCATGAGCTTCTTTAATGATAAAACTTTTACTATTAGAGAAAAAATTCATCAAGTCCTGTCCTCAACTGGTACCTATTTATCTTGAAACACAGGAACCTTAGAAACAACTGTAAGACCTGATACCTTCTTCAACTAACTAAAATGATTTCTTCATCTAAGCCATCAACCTGTCTCTTAGACCCCATTCCAACTAAGCTGTTTTACCATTAGTTAGCACTTCTTTACTGGATATGATCAATCTGTCTTTATTAACAGGTTGTGTACCACAATCCTTTAAAGTAGCTGTAATTAAACCTCTTCTTAAAAAGCCCACTCTTGATCCAGGGGTTTTAGCCAATTATAGACCTATATCTAACCTTCCCTTTCTCTCTAAGATCCTTAAGAAAGCAGTTGCCAATCAGTTGTGTAGCTTTCTAAATAACTATAGTTTATTTGAGGATTGTCAGTCAGGATTTAGAGTGCATCATAGCACAGAGATAGCACTGGTGAAAATTACAAATGACCTATTAATTGCATCAGACAATGGACTTGTCTCTGTACTTGTCTTGTTAGATCTTAGTGCTGCATTAGACACCAATAACCATCACATCCTATTACAGAGACTGGAACATTCAATTGGCATTAACGGTGAGTCCTCCGTGCACGCCAAAGTTAGTCACAGAGTTCCACAAGGTTCTGTGCTTGGACTGATTCTATTCACCTTATATACAGTATGCAACTTATATATTTAGGCAATATTATTAGGAAATACTCCATAAACTTTCATTGTTATGCGGATGATACCCAAGATATAGTTCCCTGGCCTTCAGCACCACCATAAGGAACCTCTGGGTTATCTTTGATCAGGATTTATCCTTTAACTCCCACAGAACTTCAAGGACTGCCTTCTTTCACCTACGTAATATTGCAAAAATCAGGCACATCCTGTATCAAAATGAAGCAGAAAAACTAGTCCATGCATTTGTTACTTCTACGCTGGACTATTGCAATTGCTTATTATCAGGCTGTCCAAATAAGAGTCTTAAGACTCTCTAGTTGATACCGAATGCTGCAGCACGTGTACTGACAAGAACTAAGAATCCAGAATGGAATTTAACATCCTTCTCCTCACCTACAAAGCTCTTAATGGTCAGGCACCATTGTATCACCACTGTACTTCCAGGGCAAATCTACAGCACTTTCAGGGCAAATCTGAAAGAGGTTATCAAAAAGGTCAAGCACTGCCACAAGCTAAAGTTAGAGAAGCACTTTTCCAACTCCGACCCTCGACGCATGTGGCAGCAACTACAAACCCAGACACTCCACCCCAGGTAACCACAGATGTCTCCTTCCTGAATGAGCTTGACTTTTATGCTCGCTTCGAGAGAGACAATAGGGAAACTGCCACCAAGTTCACACCCTCAGCTGACCACCCGACCATCACACTCACCTCCACAGATGTCTACACTGCACTGAGCCGGATCAACGCACGCAAGGCTGCTGGACCAGACGACATCCCCGGTCGCGTACTCAAGGCATGTGCAGAGCAGCTCGCTGGGGTCTTTACGGATATTTTCAACCTGTCCCTCACCCAAGGAGCTGTGCCAGCATGCTTTAAATCCACCTCCATTTTGCCAAAACACTCTGGTCCAACGTGCCTGAACGACTACTGCCCGGTAGCACTCACACGCATTGTTATGGCACACATGACCCAATCCACATTAACGGAATGGCTGTTGATCATGTCTCCAGCTTCAGGTTCCTGGGGACCCATATTTCAGAGAACCTGTCCTGGACCACCAAAAACTCCTGCCTGGTCTAGGAGGGGTCTGACCATGGGCCGCAGCTGTTCCAGCACCAGTCTCTCCAGGGTCTTCATTATGTGTGTGGCACTGACCTCCCACATAATGAAGACCCTGGAGAGACTGGTGCTGGAACAGCTGCAGCCCATTGTCAGACCCCTCCTAGACCCCCTTCAGTTCGCCAACCAGAAGTAAAGTATTTCTGATTCTGATTCTGGTCAAAAGGCTCACCAGCGCCTCTTCTTCCTGAGGACACTGAAGAAGAACCAACTGTCCTCAGCTATCCTGGTGAACTTCTATCGCTGCACAGTAGAGAGCATCCTAACCAACTGTGTCACAGTCTGGTATGGGAACTACTCTGCTGCAGAGCGCAAGGCACTGGAGCGGGTGGTGAAAACTGCCCAGCGCATCACAGGGACTCCACTTCCAGCCATTGAGGACATCCAGAGGAAACGCTGTCTGTGTCGAGCCCGCAGAATTCTTAAGGACTCCTCTCACCACGCCCAGAGACGATTTTCTCCCTGCCTTCCGGCAGGCGCCTCAGGTGCCTACGGACAGGGACCAGCAGACTGAGAAACAGCTTTTTTCCCAGAGCTGTCTTCCTACTGAACTCTGACCCCTGCTGATTCCACTGTCCCCTCACAGTTTCCCCTATACATATACTGCATCATTTGCACTCCTATACTGCATCACTTGCACTCCAGTACTATGTACTGAATACTGCAATAACTCATCTACTGCACTGTTAACTATTTCCATAAATTGCACTACTTTATATTCATTGCACTGCTGTTCTGCTCAGTCCAATTCATTATTGTACACATCCATCAGTATACTTCTGTTTATAGTAATGCCATCTGTATATAATGTCCATAGTACCATTCATAATACTGCTCTATCTTGCATTTATGCACACACTTTATATTGCACTTCTGGTTAGACCTAAACTGCATTTCGTTGCCTTGTACTTGTACATGTGTAATGACAATAAACTTTAATCTAATCTTAAAGAGCTCATAATAGCTTATTACCCCATTAGAACACTGCGCTCCCAGAATGCAGGGTTACTTGTGGTTCCTAGAGTCTCCAAAAGTAGAATGGGAGCCAGAGCCTTCAGCTATCAAGCTCCTCTCCTGTGGAATCAGGTCCCAGTTTGGGTTCAGGAGGCAGACACCATCTCCACATTTAAGAGTAGGCTTAAGATTTTCATCTTTGATAAAGCTCATAGTTAGGGCTGGCTCAGGTAAGTCCTGAACCATCCCTTAGTTATGCTTTTCCTCTATAGGAAAAGTGCAGTGAGATAACTTCTTTTATGAATTGCCGCTATTTAAATAAATAAAATTGAATGTTGTAATGTTTCCATTTCATTCAAATTCCATTCACCTCCACTGCAATCATTTGGAAGAATTGTTTACACAGATGCACACAAGCCTAAAATGATTAGAAACACTGGATTTTGGTTATATTTAAAGAATAATCTACTCTAAGATACTTTAAATGTCATCACTTTTGTTATTTGGTGTTTTTTTCAGATGTACAACTGGCCAGAGGTGGACAACATTAATGGGGATATGGTGACAATCTTCTTGATCCATCACACATACCATACAGGTAGTAATTCATCAGGAGCAGAGGGACTAGTTTCTCTACTGAGAGCTGGCAATATTCTATATTTTCCTCATTATCACGAAATCCCATGTGCAGAGTCAAACCAGCATTGAACATATCTACTAACAAGTGTGTGTATCACAACCTGATGTATCTTATTCCTCTGTGCCATAGAGCTCCATTGTTGTCCAGAAACTATTAAAAACACATCAATGAGCCCCACTGTTGCACTGGGTGACATGCTCTTTCATTACCATGAACACACACACACACACACTGTAGATTATTTTGACTCAACCCCACATACTCAATAGAGCACCAAATGTGGATTCATCCGCAGCTGAAAATAGTTCCTAACAAATGCACTATTTCCTCCTGTCTGAGTAACGTTTGTTAAGAACTACAGTGAGCAGCTGTTCTAAGAATTGATTGAACAATTTTTTATTGTGAATTGTGACATGAGTCCTACCCAGAGTTCCGCCTCCAAGCTGTGATTGGACAGTGGATTTTCATTTGGCATGGATGATGTGTTTTCATCTCAAAAAAGACAAATCTCCATACACCTCCTCATGAAAACTAAGGACACTGCTTTGTATTTAGTATTGGCAGGTCTGTGCTGCTCACTGCTGGACAACACTGACATGCAATACACCACTTTGTTTTCTGTGTTATTTGATTTGAATGTGGAATGGAAAAGTTATGTCACAATAAAAAACAATTCATTCAGTTAAAGACAAAGAGCTAAATAACATGTTTTTCATTTAATTATGACACAGTAATTACATGCATAAAAAGGAAACACATATAACAATGTGTATTGTATTTCACTTTGATTTGATTCTTTTATTTCAGGTATTTTAAATCAATGCAGTGCAGCCACTTCACTTTTTGCATGTTAAATGGGGATACCAATCTAACACACACACATAACACATGAACATGAATGCATTATAGAAATGTGATGATCTGAAATTAATCTGAATTTTCCATCACAGAAACACATATACTGCACAATACTATTATCAGCTGTGAACTATCATGTGCACCAATTTCAGTTTGAAATGTACAGGAAGGGGAAGGTGGATGATAAAACGATCTTGTTTTTATGATTATGTTTAAAGTAAGGGTGTTGTTTGTTTGCTTCAGTCTGTTTCACTGTGCTGTGTTTTAGTGTCAGAGAAGCTGAAATACACTTCTGGTCTGATCAGTCCAGCTGCGACTCGTGTGTAAATGTATCGTAGCTGCTCCACGTCTGAACAACATATCTGATGCTGAGGTACGCAACATGTAATAATGTCCAGGGTTCACAAAATATCTGGGACATTTGTCACAAGTTGCCCCCTACCCTTCCCCATCTTTGCTGTCACAAAAAGATCATCAGTTCAAGAGCAAAATGATGCAACAATTACAGTAATAAAACGACTTTGAACACAAACAGAAAAAGAAGTCTGCAGCACTTCAGCAATATTTCACCCTGACTTTCACTCTGAAAATGCCTGCTGTTGCCCTGAAGACAATGTAACATCAGGTCTAATGATTCTATTGCCTGTTGTGGCTTGGCACTGTTGCACAGTTTAGTTTAAACCCTATAAAATGTGTGGGGAATCTGACTCTGTGCAGAAAGGAGAGGAACTAGACTATTCTGTTATTGCCATGCTTTCACTGTATACTGACGTACAGTGGTGTGAAAAAGTGTTTTTAAATGAAGGTTGTTATTATTAAGGGAAAACAAAATCCAAACCTACATGGCTCTGTGTGAAATAGTGATTGCCCCCTAAACCTAATAACTGGTTGGGCCACCCTTAGCAGCAACAACTGCAATCAAGCGTTTGCGATAACTTGCAATGAGTCTTTTACAGCACTGTGGAGGAATTTTGGCCCACTCATCTTTGCAAAATTGTTGTAATTCAGCCACATTGGAGGGTATCCGAGCATGAACTGCATTTTTAAGGTCATGCCACAGCATCTCAATAAGTTTCAGGTCAGGACTTTGACTAGGCCACTCCAAAGTCTTCATTTTGTTAATTTCACACAGGGCCATGTAGGTTTGGATTTTGTTTTCCCTTAATAATAACAACCTTCATTTAAAAACTGCATTTTGTGTTTACTTGTGTTATCTTTGACTAATATTTTAATTTGTTTGATGATCTCAAACATTTAAGTGTGACAAACATGCAAAAAATAAAAAAGAAATCAGGAAGGGGGCAAACACTTTTTCACACCACTGTATTTCTGAAACGCAGCTGAAGTTGAGCAGTTTTCCAGGGGCTGCATACAGCAGCCTCAATACATAACTTCTATATGTAGTTGTCTGATAAGGTGCATTAGTATGTGCCTTGATATGTAGGCATGTAAGACAAATGAAAAAGAAAAAGAGAAATCTTTGTGCAGCATGAACAGAAGATGCAAACTTTTCTCTGATTTCATAGTGAACAAACTACAATCGTTCTTTTTTTGTAAACCTCTACTGAAAACCTTTGCTTTGGTATTTTTCCTTTCCCTGCAGAAGTAATTTTTTGCATTTATAAGTCATAGTTAAATTGCCCAAAGTAGCAAGCAATCAGATGATAGACAGCTGTAGTTCAGCAGGGGGAATGAGTCCTCCATTAATCACAGGGTGAGTGGTTCGATCCCCACCTCCTCCTGATGGGCAGGCCTATGCCTTGCATGATAGTTCACTGCCATCGGCTCAATATTTTGAATTGGATTCCCTTCATGAGAGCTTAAGTATGTGCATTTGTGACAACAACTGATTTGTTCAAGGAGTCACAGCATTATTGTGGAGTTCACAAGTTAATTCAATTCAATTTATTTTATTTATTTATATAGCCCCAATTCATAACAGAAGTTATCTAATTGCACTTTTCCTATAGAGCAGGTCTAGACCATACTCTTTATAATATTATTTACAGCGACCCAACAAATCCCATAATGAGCAAGCACTTGGCGACAGTGGCAAGGAAAAACTTCCTTTTAAGAGGCAGAAACCTCGAGCAGAACCAGACTCAATGGCGGGCGGCCATCCGCCGCTGGTGTGTTAGGTTTTGAGAGAGAGAGTGAGAGAGAGAGAGAAGTCTGCATTCTGGGAGCGCAGTGTTCTAGTCGGGTAATAAGGTGTTATGAGCTCTTTAATACAGTGCCTTGCGAAAGTATTCGGCCCCCTTGAACTTTGCAACCTTTTGCCACATTTCAGGCTTCAAACATAAAGATATGAAACTGTAATTTTTTTGTGAAGAATCAACAACAAGTGGGACACAATCATGAAGTGGAACGAAATTTATTGGATACTTTTTTAACAAATCAAAAACTGAAAAATTGGGCGTGCAAAATTATTCAGCCCCTTTACTTTCAGTGCAGCAAACTCTCTCCAGAAGTTCAGTGAGGATCTCTGAATGATCCAATGTTGACCTAAATGACTAATGATGATTAATAGAATCCACCAGTGTGTAATCGAGTCTCCGTATAAATGCACCTGCACTGTGATAGTCTCAGAGGTCCGTTTAAAGCGCAGAGAGCATCATGAAGAACAAGGAACACACCAGGCAGGTCCGAGATACTGTTGTGGAGAAGTTTAAAGCTGGATTTGGATACAAAAAGATTTCCCAAGCTTTAAACATCCCAAGGAGCACTGTGCAAGCAATAATATTGAAATGGAAGGAGTATCAGACCACTGCAAATCTACCAAGACCTGGCCGTCCCTCTAAACTTTCAGCTCATACAAGGAGAAGACTGATCAGAGATGCAGCCAAGAGGCCCGTGATCACTCTGGATGAACTGCAGAGATCTACAGCTGAGGTGGGAGACTCTGTCCATAGGACAACAATCAGTCGTATACTGCACAAATCTGGCCTTTATGGAAGAGTGGCAAGAAGAAAGCCATTTCTTAAAGATATCCATAAAAAGTGTTGTTTAAAGTTTGCCACAAGCCACCTGGGAGACACACCAAACATGTGGAAGAAGGTGCTCTGGTCAGATGAAACCAAAATTGAACTTTTTGGTTATGTTTGGCGTAAAAGCAACACAGCTCATCACCCTGAACACACCATCCCCACTGTCAAACATGGTGGTGGCAGCATCATGGTTTGGGCCTGCTTTTCTTCAGCAGGGGCAGGGAAGATGGTTAAAATGGATGGGAAGATGGATGGAGCCAAATACAGGACCATTCTGGAAGAAAACCTGATGGAGTCTGCAAAAGACCTGAGACTGGGACGGAGATTTGTCTTCCAACACGACAATGATCCAAAACATAAAGCAAAATCTACAATGGAATGGTTCAAAAATAAACATATCCAGGTGTTAGAATGGCCAAGTCAAAGTCCAGACCTGAATCCAATCGAGAATCTGTGTAAAGAACTGAAAACTGCTGTTCACAAATGCTCTCCATCCAACCTCACTGAGCTCAAGCTGTTTTGCAAGGAGGAATGGGCAAAAATTTCAGTCTCTCGATGTGCAAAACTGATAGAGACATACCCCAAGCGACTTACAGCTGTAATCGCAGCAAAAGGTGGCGCTACAAGGTATTAACTTAAGGGGGCTGAATAATTTTGCACGCCCAATTTTTCAGTTTTTGATTTGTTAAAAAAGTTTTAAATATCCAATAAATTTTGTTCCACTTCATGTTTGTGTCCCACTTGTTGTTGATTCTTCACAAAAAAATTACAGTTTTATGTCTTTGTTTGAAGCCTGAAATGTGGCAAAAGGTGATGGTGCCTGACCATTAACAGCTTAAGAGAAGGATTTTAAATTCTATTCTGGATTTTACAGGGAGCCAGTGCAGAGAAGCTAATATTGGAGAAATATGATCTCTTTTCCTAGATCTTGTCAGTACACGTGCCACAGCATTCTGGATCAACTGGAGACTCTTAAGGAACTTATTCAGGCAGCCTGATAATAAGGAATTGAAATAGTCCAACCTAGAAGTAAGTAAGTAAGTAAAAATTTTTGGCATCATTTTGAGACAGGATGTGCCTGATTTTTGCAATGTTACATAGGTGAAAGAAGGCAGTTCTTGAAGTTTGTTTCATGTAGGAGTAAAACGATAAATCCTGTTCTAAGATAACTCTGAGGTTCCTTACGGTAGTGCTGGAGGCCAGGGCAATGCCATCTAGAGTAACTATATCTTTAGACAACATGTCTCGGAGGTGTTTGGGGCGAAGTACAATAACTTCAGTTTTGTCTGAGTTTAACATCAGAAAATTGCCGGTCATCCAGGTTTTTATGTCCTTAAGGCATGCTTGAAGTTAGCAAGTCCATTGTCTGATGCAATTAAAAGGTCATTTGTAATTTTCACCAGTGCTATCTCTGTGCTATGATGCACTCTAAATCCTGACTGACAATCCTCAAATAAACTATTGTTATTTAGAAAGTCACACAACTGATTGGCGACTGCTATTTCAAGGATCATAGAGAGAACAGGAAGGTTAGATATAGGTCTATAGTTGGCTAAAACCCCTGGATCAAGAGCGGGCTTTTTAAGAAGAGGTTTAATTACAGCTACTTTAAAGGATTGTGGTACATAGCCTGATAATAAAGACAGGTTGATTATTTCCAGTAAGGAAGTGCTAGCTAAGGGTAAAACGTCTTTAAGCAGCCTAGTTGGAATGGGATCTAAGGAACAGGTTGATGGCTTAGATTAATTAATTGTCGAAGTTAGTTGAAGAAGGTCAATAGAAGCAAAGCAGTCAAAATATATATCAGGTTTTTCCGTTGTTTCTAAGGTTCCTGTGTTTGAAGATAAATCGGTACCGGTTGAGGGCAGGACGTGATAAATTTTTTCTCAAATTGTTAAGATTATATTATTAAAGAAACTCATGAAGTCATTACTACAGAGGGCTATAGGAATACATGGCTCAATAGAGCTGTGACTCTCTGTCAGCCTGGCTACAGTGAAAAGAAACCTGGGGTTGTTTTTATTTTCCTCTAATAATGATGTGTAATAGGCTACTCTGGCATTATGGAGGGCTTTCCCGTATGTTTTAAGACTATGTTGCCTGACTAAACGAGATTCTTCCAGGTTGTTGGAATGCCATTTCCTTTCAAGTTTTCGCGATGTTTGCTTTAATTTGCAGATTTGGGGGTTGTACCATGGAGCTAACCTTCTTTGTTTTATTATCTTCTTTTTTAAAGGAGCAATAGAATCGAGTGTCATTCGCAGTGAACCTGTAGCACTATCAACAAGATGGTCAATTTGGGAGGGGCTGAAATTAGCATAGGATTCTGTGCTTTATTATATCGAGACATAGTATAGGATTCATACCCTCACATCCTTCATCATACAATTACTGTATATTTATTCCCCTAGACACACACACATACTTAAAACAAGACAGAACATAAACCCTACTAAAGCTACTTGAGTGCCACGTTATCACAGAGTGGATCTGTAACCATGGATGATACACTGATCATATCCATATGTACATGTGAGCCTGTACAAAAGAGGAAGAGACAGCATTGGTTGTTTGATCACACTGTGACCGTATTAAGAGAAGCTGCACACTGTGTACTTTTCAATTTTTATCGGAACTAATGGGTTTCTTGTAGCCCAGACAATATTTTCCAGATCTTAACCTAGTGTTTACTTTCCTATTCTTGAACAGACCTTAATTATAGCGGTGGCAGACCAGAAAATGTTACTATATGTCATTGTGGAAGGCACTGACAGACCACCTCTTTATTATTGTATTCACAATAAAGACCAAGTAAGCAAAATACAAAGGCAGAAGTAAAAGCACAGCAGGAAGAGGACTACCTCACTCTACCTGTTGGTAACATGGAAGTGTGAAGATATCAGCGAGCTAATACAGACATACAGTCCAGATTGTGAGCAGCTGTAGTTGAAATTACTGCAGTCATGGAAAAATCAAGTTAACCCCAACCTCATCACAATTGAACTGTGCATTCAGCAGGATAGAAGCATTTCCATTCTCCCTCCTCCTCTCCTCTCTGCCCTGTTAACTGTGGCTCCTGAACACAACAGGAGGAACACAGAGAAGGTCTTCTCTTATAGTTTAATTACTTTCTTTCCTTCTTTGTTCTTTGCTGCCTGCATCTCCTGCAACCCAGATGGTCTTCCCCTCCTATGTCTCTGTTTCCTCTCTTTTCTTTCAAGAATGTTTTAAATAACTAACTTCTAAATTTAATCCACTTTCAGCAATGTCAGCATTCATGTTGTCACATATTTAGTCCATTTCTAGATGCATTTATTGTTTATTTTTTTCTTACCCCAACTCCCCAATACCCACATCCCAGAACTTCAAAATTTCCACCTAAAGCCGCATTTTCAAAATATCCCAATTTTGAAAAAAACAAAGCACAGAGTAAGAAGGAAATGATAACCGTCAGTGTCACGGTCATTCCTACAAGGTTCCTTGTGGACAAGATAATTTACAGCTCAGGCTGAATGAGACATTAAAGAGCTCTCTGGCGTTAGCTGTTGAAACTGATGAATATCAGTATCACTCTCATATCAATATGAGACTTACATAGGTGAGCAGTGAGACAGACAGGCAAGGACTGAGACAGGTGAGGAGCGACACAGACAGGCAAGGACTGATACAGGCGAGGAGTGAGACAGACAGGTGAGGAGTGGGACAGGTGAGGAAAGGGACAGACAGGTGAGGAGCGACACAGACAGGCGAGGAGTGAGACAGACAGGTGAGGAGTGAAATAGACAGGTCAGGAGTGGGTGAGGAGTGGGACAGGTGAGGAGTGAGACATACAAGTGAGGAGTGGGACAGGTGAGCAATGGGACAGACAGGTGAGGAGTGACACAGATAGGCGAGGACTGAGACAGGTGAGGAGTGAGACAGACAGGTGAGGAGTGAAATAGACAGGTGAGGAGTGGGTGAGGAGTGGGGCAGGTGAGGAGTGAGACATACAGGTGAGGAGTGGGACAGGTAAGGAACGGGACAGACAGGTGAGGAGTGAGACAGACAGGCGAGGAGTGAGACAGGTAGAGGAGCGAGACACATAGTTGAGGAATGGGACAGACAGGTGAGGGGTGAGTCAAGTGAGGAGTTGGACAGGCGAGGAGCGAGACAGATGAGTGAGGAGCGGGTGAGGAGTGGGACAGGTCAGGAATGGGACAGGCGAGGTGCGAGACAGACAAGGAGACACAGATGAGGAGCGGGACAGACAGCTGAGGAGTGGGACATGTGAGGAGTGAGAAAGATAGGTGAGGAGTGTGTGAGGAATGGGACAGGTGAGGAGCGAGAGAGACGAGGAGAGAGAGAGAGAGAGACGAGGAGCGAGACAGACAGGTGAGGAGTGGGACAGACAGACGAGGAGTGGGTGAGGAGTGGGACAGGAGAGGAGTGAAACAGACAGGTGAGGAGTGGGATGGATGAGGAGTGGGACAGACAGATGAGGAGTGGGACAGGTGAGGAGCAAGACAGACAAGGAGCGAGACAGACAGGTGAGGAGTGGGTCAGGAGTGGGACAGGTGTTGAGTGAGACATACAGGTGAGGAGACAGACAGGTCAGGACTGGGACAGGCAAGGAGCAAGACAGACGAGTGAGGAGTGGGACAGGTGAAGTGTGAAACAGACAACCATTAACTAGTTAGCTCAGTTAGCCGTGCAGCTAACTTAGTTGCAGTGCTGTTAGCTGACTGAACACCAGAACCGGAGTAGGGCGAGCGGGCAATGGACCGGGATCAGCATCCTCCCAGTGAACACGGCCAGACCAGGACCGAACACAGCCTCCGAGACCGATGGAGAACTGTATGAATGTTCTGCCATGCTGTCTAAAGCTGACACTGAAACTTTTTTGTAAAGTATGGTGAGCTAGATCTAGAGTCTTTTCCTGATACTTGAGTGATACTCACTGGGCTTTTGTGGAATATGTAGCTTTTTAAGTCTTCTCATTGTAACATTTTTTCAACTATCCCTGTGTTTTCAAACTCCAAAAGATCCTTGTGTTGTCTTCTCAAAGCTTGTCTAATTAGAAGAACTTAATCATCTATTATTTCCTCTGTAAGATAATAGCAGTGTCATATATGTAACAAGTTCACTGACTGCTTTATCTGGAAGATGTCTGCTCGTAACCAACCTGTGTTTTTATAGGATTGAGTTGAAATTTCACAGCTGCATCTTTACTTTCCTCCTGCCTGTCAGACTTCTGTGTGTGTGTGTGTGTGTGTGTGTGTGTGTGTGTGTGTACGTAAGTACCTGTACTTGCTACATAGTGAGGACTAAAACATGTTTTTTACCTACAGAGTGAGGACATTTTTGGAAAGTGAGGACATTTTGGCCGTTCCTCACAACTTCAAAGGGTTGTTTGAAGGTTGAGACTTGGTTTTAAGAGTTAGGTTAGAATTAGGTTAAGGTGAGGGTTAAGGTTAGGCATTTAGTTGTGATGGTTAAGGTAAGGGGCTAGGGAATGCATTATGTCAATGACGGTCCTCACAAAGATAGAAGTACAAGGGTGTGTGTGAGTGTGTGTGTCTGCGTGTGCTGTAGCTATGATGAATCAGAATAACATGGCTGTGAGTCGCAGGAAGCAAATTGCCGCTGCCAGAATCCATACAGAGAGAGATATTTTATCACTGTACCACTGCAGCAGATGTGCTAATCCTGAATCCTCCTCAGAACTCTCTCTCAGAGAGAGAGAGAGAGATTCCCTCCACATGAGCCAGGTGCAGGGTGAACAGTAGACACAGAGCAGAGCTACATGTCCGTCTCCTCTTCACACCTGTCAGCCCTTTGCTATGATTGATCACCTCTACACTGTGTGTGTGTGTGAGGGACTGGGAGACCAGGCCAGGTTATGGCATGTTGGTTTCAATAGAGCAGAACGGTGTTGGGCCAGGTCTGATGACCCATTTCCATCAGGGCCATAGATCTGTCTCCCAGGAAACGCTCACTAAAAATACTCTGCAGGCTCCATGAGTTCACAGCACAGAGGCACCGGCCACATTCTGATCAACATAAAACATGGATTTGAGCTAGAATTTTTATTTATGGTGACATGAAAGGGAACAGCAATCATCCATCCATTTCTATATCTGCTTATTGTTATTTTGCAAAAATAATTATAATATTTCTGCATGCATTGGGTGGAAGGCCTAAAACAACACATGTCTAATGTCAGTTTCTGACTTGCAAATACCACATCAACATCTAATTGGTAATTCTGACTGGGCATTGTATATTTTTCTGAACTGGATGGTGAAAATCACAGAGCAAACAAACATGAATGACTCACATCAGCCAGGGTAATTTAATGTATCTAAACTAGGGGTGTAAAGGTAAACAAAATTCCCGGTTTGGTTTTACGGTCACAGTTTGGTATGTTTTCGATACAGCGGGGAAAACATTACAACATTACATTTTTGTCATTTTTTTGAAAACTCTAAACATTCCGCAAGGGCTCATTGACCATAATTCTTGTTGTAACAGTTAAGGGACTCAAAAATACTGGCATATTGTCAATAAGAAAAAATAAATAACACAAATGTCAGTGATACTCCATCGTCAGACTCTGACCTGTTGATAATACCTGAACAACTGCAGCTCGTGCTCGTTTACACAAGGCAGCACAACAGACTGAGTGAAATGCACATGTGACGTCACATTGCAGCGGAACACAAGCACTTTGACCATATGCTCCATAAATTCTGTATTCTCTGCGACCAAGTATGGTCTCATATCTGCAGGGATAAACATTCCTATAGCATTTCAATCAGGAGAGACTTCATAAGAGTGAACAATATTTATTGACATACACAATAAAGATGAGAAATGTGAAGAGCCTTTAGTGATCAGACCTGTTCTGACTAGGAGAGACAGCATTCATCTCACTTTGGATGGAGCAGCTCTCATAGCTAGAAATCTGACTGATTTTACCTGTTGCCGTAGCTCCGTCTCAACGTCTTACTTTTTCCAACTTTTAGTTTTCCTTTTTCTTCCAAACTTGAGTAACTTGTGCGTAAGTATAATTTAAACTACGGTCTTTACGAAACTGAGAGTAGAAATTGTTTTGGTACTTTTTTTCGTGGAACGTCTTCTCCTGCTACTCCGTCAGGGCACCGCTGCAGATCAGCGGGAACAGCTGATCGCACTGAAGCAGAGCAGCATTGCGGCCAGGACAACCAATGTCCCCACTGACATCTGGAGGAGGACACACCGAGGATGTAGAGGTGGAACGAAGCCGCAAGGGCTCGTCCAGGAGTGTGTGGATGCGGTTCAGCAGGAAGATGATGGCATCCTCAACTCCCAGCCGGAGCTGGTAGGCGAACTGAAGGGGGTCCAGGAGGGGTCTGACCATGGGCCGCAGCTGTTCCAGAACCAGTCTCTCCAGGGTCTTCATTATGTGGGAGGTCAGTGCCACCGGTCTGTAGTCCTTGGAGCCACTGTGACGCGGCGTCTTCGGCACAGGAACGAGGCAAGATGTCTTCCACAGAACACGGACCCTTTGAAGACTCAGGCTCAGGTTGAAGACATCTTGAAGGACTCCACATAGCTGGGGGGCACAGGCTTTTAGCACCCCAGGGCTAACTCCATCGGGGACTGCAGCCTTGTTTGAGTGGAGTTTCATCAGCTGTCCTTTCACCTGGTCAGTAGTCAGGCACACAGCAGAGGTTACAGGCAGGGGAGGGGAGGGGGGAGTCATTAGAGGGCCATTAGCCTGATAGCCAGTTGAGGAGGGAGTAGAACTCTCCCAGGAAGATGGAGGAGGCGGGAGCAGAAGACTCAGAGGAGCTTGAGGGCCGACAGCAGCTGAGTCAGAGGGGGGATGAGCAGGAGCCGGTGTCGAATCTGTTAAAGAACAGATTAAGTTCGTTGGCCCTGTCCAAGCTGCCTTCAACTCCTCTGCTGCCAGTTGGTCTGAAGCCAGCGATGCTCTTCATGCCGCTCCAGACCTCTCTCATGTTGTTCTGCTGGACTTTCCGCTCCAGCTTCCTCCTGTACATCTCTCTGGATTGCCCTCACCTCCTCCCTATTACCATCAGTAAAGGCCCTCCTCTTGGCATTCAGGATGTCTTTGATGTCCTTTGTTACCCATGGTTTGTTATTTGGATAACAATGGATCACCATAAACAGCCACAACAATGGCATGTGAGAATTCACGTGGCAGATAATATGGCAGGAGTCCCACAGCTAACAGTTCAATGCCTGGGCATGGGGTCTAAGAGACGGGTTGATGGCTTAGATGAATTAATCGTCAAAGTCAGCTGAAGAAGGTTGACAGGAGCAAAGCAGCCAAAACACAGATCAGGCCCTACAGCTGTTTCTAAGGGTCCTGTGTTTGAAGACAAGTCGACACCAGTTAAAGGCAGGACTTCATGAATTTTTTCTCCAATAGTTAAAATTTTATCATTAAAGAAGCTCATGAAGTCATTACTACTGAGGGCTACAGTGCTGAAAAGAAACCTGGGGTTGTTTTTATTTTACTCTATTAATGATGAGTGGTAAGCTGCTCTGGCATTACGGAGGGACTTCCTATATGTTTTAAGACTATCTTGTTCACAGTGAGCCTGCAGCGCTATCAACTAGATGGTCAATTTGGGAGGGGCTGAAATTAATATAGGAGTCCTCTGTTATATTGAGACATAACATTGAATTAAATGCAGATGGGATCGTGTCTTTGAATCTAGCCACAGCAATATCAGATAGACATCTAGAGTAAGAATTTTTGCCCAATGGTGTGTAGTCCAGCAATAGCAGTTCGAAAGTTATTAAATAATGGTCCAATAAAGAAGGATTCCATGGAAAGACTATTAAATGTTCAATTTCAATGCCATATAGCAGAACAAGGTTGAGGGTTTGGTTAAAACAGCGAGTGGCTTCATGTACACTCTGACAAAAGCCAATTGAATCTAATAATGAAATATACGCAGTACTAAGGTTATCATTTTCAACGGCCACATGAATATTGAATCACCTACAATAACCACTTTATCTGTTTTAAGAACTAAATTTGATTAAAATTCTGAGAATTCAGATAAAAACTCAGTATAAGGACCAGGAGTGCGGTACACTATAACAAATAGAATTGAATTTCGAATGAGTTATAATTTAGTTTAGGTTTAGGGTTGATTAATAGGCTTGAGTCGAAGATGGCTGCAACTCCACCTCATCGGCCGGTGCCTCGAGGAATATGAGTATTAATATGTCTGGGCGGAGTGGATTCTTTTAGGCTAACATATTCTTCATGACCCAGCCAGGTTTCAGTAAGACAAAATAAGTCAATATGATACTCTGATATTAAATCGTTCACTAGTACAGCTTTAGATGACAGAGATCTGATGTTTAAAAGTCCACTGTTAATTTGCCTATTTTGTTGTGCTATTTCAGCGTTTTTGTTTAGGTTTTTATTTAAAACTCCTCTTCTGTTAACTTTAGATTTCATTAATTTAAGTGGTCGGGCGGCAGACACCGCCGAGTTTTGGGTGGGTAACTGCTCTGGAAGCACAGAGAAGCGTGTAGGACTGCAACTCTGCCTCCACTAATAAACTTGGCCAGATTTCTGGATATGAGAGCTGCTCCGTCCAAAGTGGGATGAATGCCATCTCTCCTAATCAGACCAGGTCTTCCCCAAAAAGTCCACCAATTATCTACAAAGCCCACATCGTTTGCTGAACACCACCTCGATAGCCAGTGGCGGAATGAAGACATGCAGCTAAACATGTCGTCACTGGTCAGGTTTGGCAGGGGCCCACAGAAAACTACGGAGTCCGACATTGTCTTTGCATATGTACACACCGACTCAACATTAACTTTAGTGACCTCCCATTGGCGTAATTGGGAGTCGTTACCGCCGACATGAATAACAATCTTACTGTATTTACGTTTATCCTTAGCCAGCAGTTTTAAATAGGATTCAGCGTCGCCCTATCTATTCCTGGCCCCAGGAATAGATTTGACTATGGTCGCTGGTGTTGCTAACTTCACGTTTCTCAAAATGGAGCTGCCAATAATCAGAGTTGGTTTCTCAGCGGGTGTGTCGCTGAGTGGGGAGAAATGTGAACAGGTTGGTGGTGAACCGTGGGCTTCGGCTTAGGGCTATGCTTCAGTGGGGTCAAAACAGTGGATGCCCTTTTGAGGCTCAACCAACAGCTGGAAAAAGACAGAGAGAAGCAATTACAGCGAGAGGCATGCCAGAAATACCCCCCTGCCACCTATAGGTCTCAAACTGTAGTGACACCCACCACCACCCCACACACATTCCCCACACCTGCAGCGGCTAAAGCAGATCAACCTTTTTGATGGCAGTGTAAAGGATCCCGTTCTCTGCACAATTGTCCAAACTTTTCTTCTAATAAGGGAACGAATCCCAAGCCTACTTACAAACCTCCACCTGTATCTGGACCATTCACCAGCAGCAATCCTACAATGCACGCTGTGTCACATCAGCAGCCAGAGAAGAGTGATTTCCCCTTCTCTGCTGCCAAACCTCTTCCTAGCCAACCACTCATTCCTGTAACCATTGGCTCAGTGAGTGACAGGGCTATGGTGGATTCAGGCTTGTCCTACACGGTTCTAAATGATTTGTGGCAGGTCACTAAGAAGGAGGATAAAAACTAAAAACTCTGGGATGGGAAAACCCTGTATTTGGCTGACAGGGGGGAAGGGGGAGATGGCCATTGGGATGGCAGTATGTTGCAGTGAAACTGCAGGATCTTACCTGTACTCTGCCAGTGGTAGTGCTTTCATTTCAAAGCCTTACCTTTCCCGCAGTCCTGGGACTCGACTTCCTGAGCCTTAGTGAGCTGAAAATGGATGTTGGACAGAATTTGCACTGGTTCGGGAACAACAGCGGGAAAAATTATTGCTTTGAAAAGGACACTAACAACTTTACCGAATAGATGGGGGAGGGCTTGTTCTCTTTCTACTCTGCCATTGAACCCCAGAGGGCCGTCCATCCTACCCTCACCAGCCTGGACGCAGAGCTGTTGCACAAGGCAGGGGACAGAGCTCAGTTGGTTGAAGAAGGAAAGAGTCAGTTCTGCAACCTGCTACAGAGGAACACTGATGTGTGCACCTCCTCATTGGGCCGAACAAATGTTCTGACGCATAAAATCTTTGTTACGCAGAACCTCCCAATTAAACAAAAATCCTACAGAGTCTCCCCAGTGAAACTTAAGGTGATGAAGGAGCTAGTGGAGGAAATGCTTGCAGCTGACATCAGCAAACCCTCATCTTCAGGGTGGGCGTCTCCTGTGGTCTCATTCCTAAAAAAGATGGGAAGCCCAGGTTTTGTGTGAACTACATTAAACTTAATGCAGTGACCTACACCAACATTTACCCGCTACCCACCATACAAGAAATATTGGACTCATATGCTGGCTCTGTTGATTTCTCCACCATTGACCACAACAGTGGTTATTAGCAGTGCATGATGGAGGAAGCAGGGACAATCCACCTTCACCTGACCCTTTGGACTTTTCCAATTTAAGGCCTTTTGGTCTCAAAAATGCACCAGCAACATTTCAGAGGTTGATGGAAATGACCTTGGGAGAAATGAGAGGCAGCATCTATTCATCTACTCTCCATCTTGGGAACCACACTTTGGTGACCTTCAGGTGGTTTTCCAAAAACTCAGAGAGGCAAGGCTGACAGTCAACATGAAAAATTGCAACTTTTTCTGTACTGCTATGGGTCTTTAAAAGCCAGAGACCCAGTGCGTGCATCAGCCGGTGGGATCTCCAGCTACAGGAATTAACTTTCACTGTGGAAGACGTGAAAAGAAAGCATAACATTGTTCCAGATGCCACATCCAGAGCCCCTCACAATACCACCTCCCACTACCAGCCACTTACCACCTGCATGCGCCACCCTGCTGTCCTCATTTTGCCACATAAAACCACCTACCAAATCCTCATACCTGAGTCTCCAACCACAACTGCTGCAGGTGTCCATGAGGACCCCTTGGCTGGTCACCTGGGCAGGTACAAGATCTACAAGAGATTGCAAGCTCTGGCATATTGGCCTCAAATGAGCCTCAAAGTTAAATCTTTTGTGCAAAACCGTCAAGTGTGTCAGTGCTTCAAACTTGAAAGCCGGAAGATTGCAGGGAAATTGCAGCAGACTGTGGTAAAACAACCCTTGGAGATGCTGGGAGTGGACTTGATGGGCCCCTTTTCTCAGAGCTCCATGGGAAATGTCTACCTGCTGGTATTTGTGGACTACTAAACCCACTGAGTGGAGCTATACTAGATAAAGAAACCAACATCAGAAACTATAGCAAGAATCCTCACCCAGGAAATCCTCACCAGATGGGAGGTCCCCAACTACCTTCTGTCAGACCAGGAAAGCCAGTTCATCACCTCCATCTTCAAGGCCACCTGTAGGAAATGGAGCCTGAAACAAAAATAACCTCAGCCTACCACCCATAAACATGACAGAAAGAGTAAACCAAACCTTAAAAACAATGTTTGCCTTCTATGTAGGAGAAAATCATAACCACTGGGATAAATATCTACCTGAGTTCCATTTTGCCAGCAGATGTCCTGGTCCGGCCACGGGATGCCACACCCAACGCCTCCAACTACAAAATGATCACCAAACTTCAGAACCTCACAGCCTTTGCCCAGTGTAATCTCACCAAAAGCTGACAAAACTGAAAAAGACAAAAATTTAATTATGACTGTTACAAAATCTGAATGTTTTGTATTAAAGAATTTGGGTTATGTGGCAGGAAGAAGAATTTACCTTCTTTTTAAACCGGGCTGCTCTCAGAAGCGTCAAAACAAAAACTGAGACTTTCCCAGCGACGACAGCACATTCATTAATCTGCCACCTGTGGCATTCACAGATCAATGGACTATGCTAAGTCCAAAGATGTGGCTAGTTTCTCTGTCCGGTGTCCGGTTGCTACCGCAGGCCAACCTTGCTCACTGGCCTTGTCCCCTTAAGGAAACGTTGGAGTCTTGAGGACGCGGTAAGGTGAGACGAGCAGAGGAGGGCCCTCTTATGTGATTCTACCCACTGGCCTGATGTGGACATCACAGAGAGAAACTCCCAAAGGTGCACCCTTGGCGATAACCTTTTTATTTGCCTGTTATGGGGCTTCTGCCAATGGGGGAGCGCTCCTGCGAGCCCACAAACCTACCCTGGTCACTCCATCTCAAGAACCCTAACCAATTGACTCCTAACAGTATGAGGATTGGGAAGGGTCCCTACACAGGCTCTCTACCCTAAGGTGTGTGGTGTGTGTGTGTATGTGCCTAAGACAAATCACTGGCGTAGCCATAGTGTGGGTCACACTGAGCTTACCTCTCGGGGGCCAGCACTGTGTCTTTCTTGAGAACCCTGTATCTATATGCTTTTGTGAACTCTCTCAGAATAACTAATCAGACCACTGCTTATTACGTTTTATGGGATTTTATTAACTCAGTAATACAGGGTTATAATGTCACAATATAAATTAAAAATTAATTTAAAAAATGAAAAGGTGGAGAACTGGTCTGGCTCTGTTTTCACATGCCTTTAATTAAGATTTATTTATTAAAGGGTGTATGGGCTTTGGGTGACTTTTATCCTTTTAATCACTCATAGTAGCTTTAATATAGCTTCAATTTATTTTAGATTCAACAACTGGTTGACACTGTATACTGGCAAACCCTTTGGCTTTGCACTACTCCTTTAACCAACAGAGCCCTAGAAAGGAATTAACAGTAAGCGGGTGAATCTTACCAAGGTATTGCCAGGAAACAGTTCTCACCAGTTTCAGAAAGTTGCCAAAATAGGCAGAAGCCCTTTAGATTTAAAAGGAGTCACTTGTGGTTATTTAAAAAAAATTCAAATTAATATAAAATTTAGTATCCGGCTGACACAGTGTTAGCGCAACCTCGGTTTTGCACTGCTCCTTTAACTGACAGAGCCTTAGTAGGGAATTAACGGTAGGCGGGTGAATCTCAGCAAAGTCTTGTTTTCACTGGATTCAGAAAAATGCAGAAATATACTGCTATAATTTTTTGAAGTGGAAGTTTCAGTGGCTGTGTTTGTGTGTTCCAGGAACAGCAAGTGCCCCTGAGCTATGGCTCGGAGAGAGAGCCACGAACACAGGAAACCTCGCTTAATATAGCTGCCTCTGCGGACCACACGTGCGCAGATAAGGGGAACATTGCGAGGCCAGTTACTGACCACAAATAGGAAATTGTGAAAAAACAGATAGTTGGAAAGTCACCTCTCTGTACATTCCCCTAACAGTCTAGGGAATTCACCTTTGGAAAGTCCCTCTGCCTTCAAACTCAGAGTCGATATGTGTTAAAACAAAACTATCTAATTTGATAAACCATATGTACATCAAGGATAAATGCAAAGGTAAATTCAAAGTACAAAGATTCAAAGTTTTAAAGGTGTAAATGATGTTTATGATAATAAAAAACAAAATTATATATGACAAGTCATTTAGTAACATATCTTTTAAATGTTTAAAGGATTAAATGATAAAATAAGTAAATGAAAACAAAAATAAATGTTAGGTAATAAATCATTTAAATGAACATGAGTAACTTTAGATGATAAAAAGGTTAATAAGGAGTAAATGTTAACTCTAAGTGATAAAAAGATTAAAAAAGGTTGTAACAGGTGTCATTCTGCCTGTGTAAAACAACAACACCGCCATCTTGTTTTTCACACCTCTTTTTTCCTTCTCTTATTCTGCCTGAGCAGATGCCTGTAGGTTACAGGGCTTAAAAGACAAAAGAGTACAACAATAATTACATAATTTTTCATCCTTTCATCGTGACAAAACCCACCGAGATCAGCAATTTCATGAGTATGGCTCCAGTCCCATCCATTATCCAAAGCAGAAAAGTCATTTATGGCAAAACTGGCTCCCAAGTGGCTTGGTCCCTACCACATTGTGGCTTAGGTGGGATCAGACACCTATGACATTGTACGGGAGGACAGTGGAGAAGACAGAAAGGTGGTGCATGTTGCACGACTGAAGCCCTGCTACCCCACCGAGAAAGAAACGGAAGAACTGGAGAAGAAGTGCCTCTGGGACATTTTTAATGAGGAAAGTGACAATGAGGAATTTCTGGGTTTCCCCGCTTCCACACCTGCCTCTGAAAGAAAACTTCCCATGGACAGCACCGACACTGAGGAAAAGAAAAATGAAAGTCTGCTGGTATGCAGCTTTTCTCTAAGCAGGGGGGAGTGCCATCAGCGCATGCGAGTATCATCGCTACATTGCCAACCCCTGGTAGTGTGATAAATGTCCGCAATTTTCTGTTCTGCCTGTCCTGAAAAGTCTGGATCCGACGCATCCTCAGGTACAGGTCACTGAGGTGCAGTGCACAGCGAAATGGCGATTGAGTGGGTGTGTGATGTCCTGTGCTATTGTATTTGCAATGTGTGTGATGGCCTTACAGTTGAGCTCTGAGAGGTTGGGAGGTTGTAGGGAAGACCTTTAATCTTGGCAGCAGTGTTGGTTATGCGTGTGAGTTGAACCCAGTTTGTGACAGAGAGCATGTTGAAGAAAAAGGTGGAGCAGTAGAGCACGATGAGTTGAACAATACTTTGGTACAACAGTAGGAGGAGATGGGGAGTGAGTCCTTTGAGTTTCAATGGCTGGGGAGCAACATAGAGTCCTTTGAGTTTAATACAACTTTCTCAATGATTTTACCTATGAATGGTAGAGTTGATATCAGCCTGTTGTTAATGATAGAGGCATCTAGGCTCTGCTTTTTAAAAAGAGGTTTAATAACTGCAGTTTTTAGAACCCTTGGAAAGTTGCCCGATTGTAGAGAGCTGTTTTCTGTTTCCAGTACATCTATCGCCAGGAAGTCAAATACATTCTTAAAGAAGCTCGTACATGGAGCATCAAGGTAGCAAGTGGATGGCTTAAGTGGTCTCACTGTTTCATCAAGAGTTTTGTAGACTATGTTATTAAACTGTGTCAACCTTTCCATATTACTTTTATGTAAATAATACAGAGACAACATTTTTATTTGACATGGAAGTATTGATGGCTTGTCTAATATGTTCAATTTTATTAGTGAAAAGGGACGCAAACTTGGTTACAAATAGGGTCTGTGCATTATTAATGTTATTGTTAATGACATCGGAGAAAAATGATTCTCCATCACTTTTTACATCTAAATTGTAAGCACCGAGGCTTTCATTGTATATGTTAAGATACATGTAGTTTTGTTTTACGCCATTTGTGTTCAGCTTTACGGCATTCACTTTTCTGCACTTTTACAGAGGCAGCATTTCTCCATGGTGTTCTTTGCTTGCCAGAAAATGATTTAACCTTAAGAGGTGCAATGGCATCAATAACATCCACAAGTTTAGAGTTAAAGTTATTTACAAGATCATTAGCAGAGCTTGAGGTGAGAGGTGGTAATGTAGAGATCATCTTTATATAAGGTGCACTAGTATTTTCATCGATATACCATTTTTTAACAGTATTTGAGTTAATATGGATGTCAGGAATGAAAGACATGTCAAAGAAAACACAGAAATGGTCAGATAAGGAAGGATCAATAGAACAGAAACATTAGAAATATTGAGACCCTTTGTGATAATCAAATCCAAAGTGTGGGCCATTTCACATGCAGAGACAGTTCAATTGTGTCCAAAATAGCAAAGAATTATTTAGCACCATTGTCATTAGAATTATCAATATGAATATTAAAGTCACCAGTTATAAGTAGACGGTCAAAATCAGTGGAAATAATAGACAGTAATTCTGTAAAATCATCAAAGAAGTTGTAAAAATATTTTGGTGGCCTGTAAATAATTACTAGCAGAACTCTGGAGGACCATTTCAATTCTGCAGAAAAATATTCAAAAGATGGGAAATCACCAAATGATGTCTGTTTGCTCTGAAATACATTATTGAATAAAACAGCGGCGGCGACTCCTCCCTAGACCTACATACATCCATAAAGTTAGTTACTTTTTTCTAACCATGTTTCCATTTAAAACATGAAATCAAGTTTAATAATTCAATAATTAGTTCATCAACTAAAAAACATTTGTCAGCCAGAGATCTAACATTGAGCAGGGATAGTTTTATGGTGTTAGTGTTACTGACAGGCCTCAAGGCTGATTCTGGTTGACAGGGAATAGGTATCAAATTTGACAGGTTTGCAGTGGAAGTGTAGTTAATTTAGTTGATTCTACAACTAGTCACAACAGGAATGGGTAAGGTGCCACTTGGGTCCAGCTGATTATGCAAACATTTATGGGTACCATTTCTACAGCTGGAGCCCTCGGTATCTCAGTTATGTTTGCTGGTCTTGATGTCAGCACTGCTGCTGGAACAAACTGTGCTTGGCGGGGTGGGGGCCTTGCGCCATGGCAGGGCTTGGGACCTTGGGAGTGGTGGAGTGGGTGGGATAGGTTGTGGCAGGAGCTTTGGCCTTGGGGGTGGACTGGGTCCTGGGCTAGCTAGAACAGATTGAAGGTGAGTTTAGGTGGGGGAGAGCGATATGGTGGAGAATTGTAGTGGGGAGGTGTCCTGGATCAGGTGACATGAAGTGGGGAGGATGGCCTGATGGAATGTGGTAGTTCCAAGGGCTGTGGTCTGAGTGCATCAGATGGGGAGGGTAGGGCAGATGGGTGATGAAGGGCAAAGAGAAAGCTGTCCATTAACAGTCTTGCACTGAAACTGTTTGGGTGGAGGTCATCTGCTTTGAAAAGATGTAGGTTCTGGAAAGCCATGTATTCAGTCCAAGTAGCCAGCTGAACTTATTAACCCCCCTATCAACTGTTGGTAGGGGTCCACTTATTAATGATTTGATTTCTAATTTGCCCATTGTGTTTAAAAGTTAACTAAAATCCTCCTTCAGCAGTTCTTATTGAATCCTACATGCACAATGTCTTGAGTAGCTTTTGATTTATCAGATAGTATTGTGGTTATTTTCTGAGTGATATCACTGACCGTCACACCTGGGAAACAGTATGTTAATCCCTGATAGCCGAATCTCCAACACTAAGAGTGTCCGGTTCGGCCACTTGCTGAGGTAGGAACCCATGTCTGTTTCGACTGCCTGAATAAGTCCAGTTCCCAGGCCTTTCGTCCGCGGGTCTCCTGGTCTGTCTTTCCTCACTCTTCAGCAAGCATTCTGCTGTAGCTCCCATTTCCAGTTCTCGTAGATTATTCAGAGGTTCAAATCTATTCTGCAGCAGTAGAGTCAGTGACTGTCTGATCTGACCGGTCCATGCTGCTCTAGTTGGCTAACTATTCGGTGTGGAATGAGCCTGCTTCCCACATAGCAGCGCCGATCTAGACTTAATCTTGGTTCTGTTTTTGGGCTTGGGCCTGAACTTGTACCAGTGGGTTGGCTCAGTTCGTTTCTGTGGAACTGTCAAGTTTTTCAAGTTTTGGAAAAGCAACAGTGTCATCCAGAGCTGGCAGCTCTTTCTGAGCTAACTCACCAATGATGGGCGACATCTGGACTGTATCCTGAAGTTCGTTTTTGTCTATTTCTAGTAAAGAAAAGCAGGCAGAGCAAAAGCAGAGATAGCACAGAGAAAAGTGTGTCTCCTATCTCATGGAACGAAGTGCTCAGTTTCCGAAGTAATGAAGTTGTTGTATATGAATTGCAATCTTAATATGCTTTGCTCAGTATGGGCCTTATAAGGTGGTAATACCACAATAATTATTCTTATGTAACAAAACACAAAACTATAAGTGTTAATAGTGTCCAAATAAAAGTCTTTCTAACTCAGAATATGTTCCCCATTCTAAAGTCAGGCTTGCTCATGACTAATTCACTAGTAGTAAGACACTTATTAACCCACACAGGTTCCTTATTCTAAAGTTGCCTCCTCCTCACACTTAGTAAATCCATTATTCTCTATTTGCCCAATGTAGTGTGATGTATATCTGCTTTACGAACTGCACATTGTTTTCTTTCTGTCCATTTTTATAATCACCTCAGTGTCTTAAATAACTGTTAGCTAGTCACTCAGTAGCACCAACGTTAGCCTGATTTTCACAGCTTAGCTAACGTTAGGTCACTATGGCTCTTTTTTACATTCAGTGCTTGGAAGAGCTGCCAAAAATTAAAGTGACTAACGTATGGCGTCTTGTGCAAGTGAACAGCTATTCCAAGCAGTTCGTAAAACGGATATACGCCACTGTTAGAATGATCATTTAGCGGCTGGATGCAGTGGACAGAGAGGCCAAGGTGATGACAACAAAACAACAATGTACCCCAAAAGTACTACTGTGTTCTACCACACTGCAATGTATATTTACAAAGTGTTGGTAAGTACACAGAATACACCAAAGCATTCCATTCCATGAAGCATATCAAACTAGCACAAGATGTACCACTGTAACACAAAATATAACAAACCCAGAAAAACCCAAAACTTTGGCAGTTTCAGTGAGTTATTACATTACTCTTCTATGTTGATATATTATTTAGCCAAACGGGCTTGTAATGTAATACATGGTCAATAACATAATAAGTTATTACATTAAGGGCAAAAATGCTATTACGTTACAGGTACAAGATTTCATTACGTTACTGGATTTTTATTATGTTATGGGCTTTATTGTATTTGATGTCATCACATTACAGGCAGTTATGGTCTATTATTATGTTATAGACCTTTACATATGGACACCCATGAAATTGTACTGATACCAAATGGCCTGTATCCTGATATTTGTCAGGGTAGTATTATAAGGCTTAAAGTAACATCATATGTGTCATAGATGTGTCAGATAATGTTTTAAAATTTCAAAGACAGCTTGAAAATCTACAAGGCCTTGAATTTCATGGATTCATGGCTTTTACTAATAAATATAGTTGACCAATATGTTTTCCCTAAGACATATTATTCAGCTTTTCACAATGGTAAAAAAATAAAAAATACAGTGATAAATATGTCATACAACATTTGACAGTATCAAATCAGAATACTCCTGGTCCAATGTGTAGGATTTATTGGCATCTAGCCGTGAAATTGCAGTTTGCAACCATTTGAATACCACTCACCTCACCCTTCCCATCCAGGCATGTACGAGAAACTACGGTGGCTGCAAAACTCACAAGAAACGCGAACGGCCCTATCTAGAGCCAGTGTTTGGTTTGTCTATTTTGGGCTACTGTAGAAACATGGCGGTGCAACATGGTGACCTCGGTGGAAGGGAACCCGCTCCCTCTGTAGAAAAAAACGGCTTATTCTAAGATTCTAAGATTTGGTATTTTGTATTCAAATATGTATCACGTAAATAGACTGTTTCAAACAACATATTGTTCGTTATTTAACTTGTGTATGTGAGTGTGTGTGTGTGTTTTTATATGGTCAAAACAGACCCTAAATGTGCCCCAGATACTCCCAGACCATATGGATCAATGTGTCAGGAAGTGATACACCAGTGTCAGGAGGGAATTCCGGACACCCTGAACCTAAGAGAGGCGGCCTTAATTCTAGCCCCAAGTCTTCTGCCTCCTGAGTCAGCAGGAGGCACGATAGCAGTTTTCCACTGGATTAACCACAGACATCATCACATAGTAAGAAACAATGCATTACGCCATTTTTACAAAATTCAAGATGCAAACAGCTGCTTCAAAACAAGACTTACACATATTTGCAAAGAGAACACCAAGGGCTGGTAAGGCGTGGCAAGGCACAGCTACAGGTGTGTAGAATAACAAAAAGATTGGTAGTAAAAAACTCCAAGAGGCTAGCCCTCATAGCTTTAAAACAGGCAAGAATATGTCATAAAATTAGTAGAGATTTCTCGTCTTAGTAGGGATATAGGTCTGATGAACACAAAAATTTTACTTATTCTTGAATAGATGGATCTACAAACATACAGTAATACGTGCTCAAACAAGTTGTGTCTGATATTGCTTGTGTTCGATTGTGCATCGTAAATGCTTATGCAAATCCAAACATGGAAAACGTTGCGCTATTGTAATCAGTGATGATGAGGTAGTTATTATGATCATGAATTATCGCAGTTTGAGAGGTTTTCAGATATAGAGAAATCAATCGCTATGTTAGTGATACAGATTCAGAGAGTGAAAAGAAATGGCTTGAAGCATATGGACCATCGCCCACATTCGAAAACTTCACTGATATTGAAAACGAAATTGACACATTAGATGAGGATGTAGAATTGACACCTGTTCAGAGTCTCGAGCTATTGCAAAAAATGGGTAAACGTGATGCCTCAGAAGACAATACAGCCAGTCTCCAAACCCAAAACAGCTCAAATAGATTGTAAGATCATACCGCAAAAACGATCAAAGTCATACAGCACTGAACTAACTGATCGCATAAGACGTGCGGGTGGGGTGCGCAATTTTAACATCACAGAGAGAAGTTTAGCGGTGTTGATATTAGTCGTTCTTTAAACTTGTCTAGTATCAAGATGAATAATATGGAAACAGCTTTGGACATACTAAAACATCACTTAGAATCAGAATCAGAATCAGAAATACTTTATTGATCCCCGTAGGGAAACTCTTTGTTACAGTAGCTCGTCTTTACGTCAGTGCACACAGGAGAAAGTACTAGAAAACGATATGATACACTATAAACACTATAAAACAGGTCAGAAATAAATTAAGTATCATGTCGGTATAAGTATAAGATAAACTAAGTGTCAAGTACCAAACAGAAACAGAAATTGTCGATTTTTCATCAAAACTGGCTGCGCCAGATGGTGTTTTAAACGTAGTTTTGAGAGGTCCATCAATGTCCAGCAATATGTGTGCGATGTTAAACACTGGTGATGCCTTCAATGCTGAAACATTTCTGAACAAAATAGACAATGTAATGTAAAATATAGAAAAATTTAAAAAAAATAGAAACAGATGATAGGCTTGAATTTGTTGTTTCAGCTGCCTTAAATAAACACGGTGGTGTGAGACGCAAATTAGGGAGCATACCTTATCATCAGATAATTCTATGTCGTTCTCCTCCTTTTGGGGCGGCTGTGGCAGAGCAGTGGTAGAGCAGGTTGTCCACCAATTGGAAGGTCGGCGGTTCAATCCCGGCTTCCACCTGTCGTAGTGTCCTTGGGCAACACTGAACCCCAAATTGCTCCCGTCTCTGTTTGTGAATGATTAATTAGTTTCTTTGTACTGATGAGCAGTTCTGCCATCAGTGTGTGAATGTGATATGTAGTGTGTGAAGCGCTTTGAGTGGTCAGAAGACTAGAAAGGCGCTATACAAGTACAGTGAAAAACATAAGGTGCCCAGATTGTTGGCGCATTTGCAGATCGGTGTCTTGTTTTAACAGGCACAAAAACATGGCAGAAACCAAACGGCAAAAGAGCTAGTCCGTGTGATGAGACAAAATATTGTGATGATTAGGGTCATCTGTACGCAATCAGGTACAACAAAAAAGCAGTGGGGCATAAATGTTAAAAAGGTAAATGTGGTCATTGCGGGGATCTGTTAAAATCATTTTTTTTCCTGTACAATTGATTTTGAAAACCAAATTTGGTGTGCCTCTGGTGAAAGTTGCATCAATCTCTCTCTCAAAAAATTTTACAAAAACTACACATTCATGGCGTATAATGCGTCAGGATTTGATAATTACATCATGTTGGAATACTTCGCAGACCAGGGGATCACCCGAGACTAATTATGCGTGGTAGCAAAGTCATATTAATGCACGACGATGTATACAATCAGAGGTGGCTTGATTCTTTCAGTTTCCTTCCAATGGGTTTATCGAGAGCTCCCGACGCATGCAAGATGCTAAAAAAGGTTATTTCCCACACCTATTCAACACAGCCAAGAATGTTAACTATGTAGGACCGTATCCAGATCCATATTTTTATGGATATGCCAACATGTCTGACAAAGACAGGGCAACTTTCATGCAGTGGTACAATACAGTGCTTCATGGGGTGTTTGATTTCCATGCTGAACTCCAAGCGTATGGGATCAATGATGTTGTTGTGCTGCGTAAACCATGCATTATGTACCGTGAAGCATTTATCGAGTGCGGCAAATTGGATCCTTTTGATTACACCACACTTGCTTCATGTTGCATGGTTGTTTTAAAAACACAATTGCTGACCCCTGACACGCTGTCATTGACATATGATGATGCTTACATCAATCAAAACAAGTCTTTCTCTAATGTGTCTATACTGTGGCTTGAATTTGAGGCTTTCAAAAACAAGTTACAAATTTGGCATGCCCTCAATCATGGCGAAGAACAAATTGGTCTATATCATACTGTTACCACATTTGCAAATGAGACAATGTACGCACGACTTATGAGTTTGCTGGTTGTCCCAAGTGCTACAGTCACAGATGTAAAAATTCTGTAAACGGTATTGCATTTGGTGTTCTTTACAGACTGTTTAAAGATAAAATATAAGCTCTTAGACAGACGCACAAACTCCACGTCAAGGTGATGTGGGAATGCAAGTGGAAACAAACCAAAAAAAGAGACCAGATTCTGCAGGACTTTCTGAAAAGTTACGAGACCCATGAAAGGCGCTGTTTGGGGGCCGCACCAACGCATACAGTCTACACTATAAAGTTGCTGAGGGTGAGAAAATGTATTATGACTTCACCTCTTCAACTGTGCAGGCTCGTAAAAGACAGTGTAGTCCCTCATTCGTCCAGGAGTGTTCTATCGTAGAAAAGGTTTCAGTCGTAGTCATCTGGACACTATTTTCAGAATTAAGATATTTCAGCTCCCATCCGGAAGTCATTCTCAATTGTGAAAAAATGGGCCGGGAACTCAGAAATTTAAGCTACTCTGTGTTACATAAGCCCTGCCCTCAGGAAGGAGTCTACCTGAGTATCTGTTGATTAGCTAGTTTCACAAGAAACTGACCTAATTCTTTCCATGATGGCCCAGTAATCAGTAATCAGGCCTATTGTTTTCTACCTGATTAGCATCTCCGTTTTAATCTAAGATGCAGGCAGAGCAAGATTATTCCCAAGAGCCTACAGATTAAACCACCAGTAAAAGGACACAGAGCAGAGAAGATTTGGAGAAGAAACCTGACCCAGATGCTTAGTGAAAGGATCAGGGAAAACATCTCAAGAATAGACAATTTGAAGAACAGAACAGAATTTTTGCAGAAGAAGTTAACAAGCATTGTCCCAGAAGAAATCCTCAAGAGAGTGATGGATTTTACACAGATAGCACAGGGTGCACAACATAGGAAGAGCAAGGAGCGGCAAATTACTTTTGAATAAGAAGAATCTAGGAAAGGACCAGCACAACAGGAGATCAGGGACTGAACAAAGGGAGACGTGTGTTAACAAAAACAATTGGATCAAAAACTTCAGACCGCATCATGACACAGGCAGAAAAAGATGTGCTCTCCAAAGGGCTCAACTTTTCAGTTTACATCCAACCACATCCCTACAGTGGACTACATCACAGCCACAGAAACAGCCATTAGGAAGAACAAGATGATAGAAGCAGAGGCTGCAGACCTGAGGCTACGTGTCACAGCAACACTAAATGGTTCCTGTGGTCTGCTAATTTCCTGGCTGTGTTTTCGAGTTCCCGAACCAGATCCAAGGTTTTCTGCCCAAAATTCTTCAAAATAAGACGGTGTAGTCCCTCATTCGTCCAGGAGTGTTCTATTGTAGAAAAGTCGTAGAAAAGGTTTCAGTCTTGGTCATCTGGACACTGTTTTCAGAATCAAGACGTTTCAGCTCCCATCCGGAAGTCATTCTCAGTTGTGAAAAAATTGGACGGGAACTGGAAATTTAAGCTACTCTGAGTTACATAAGCCCTGCCCTCAGGAAGGAATCTGCCTGAGTATCTGTTAATAGCTAATTTCACCTGAAACCTCAAATGTGTGGTTTGTAGCTTTTAAATGCAAATGCACGGCGCTCTGTAATCCTGAGTTAGCGTGTCGTCTGTGCTGATAAAGTTTTTTGTGAAGTGGCTGTTTGGTCTCGCCTATGTACCGTTCTTTGCAGTTTTCTTCACTGCACTGAATGGAGTAGACAACATTGCTCTGTTTCTGTGTGGGTAACTTGTCCTTAGGGTGAACGAGTTTCTGTCTTAAAGACAGCGAGGTGAAGATTCTTAGTAGAAAGAAGAGTTGGTTTGAACGGGGCGTCAAGGAAGCCATTTTTGTGAAAAAAGAGAACCCCTCTTTGAACAGAAATGGTGGTCTGAGATTTAATCTGCCCAAAGTCTGTCAGAGTGTATTATCACCTTGGTCACGCCTATCACATGCTAATCAGGCACTTAACAGTGATGAAGTAGATGCAGCCAGAAAACAATAGGCCTGATTACTGATTACTGGGCCATCTTGAAACTATTAGGTCAGTTTCAGGTGAAACTAGCTATTAACAGATACTCAGGCAGATTCCTTCCTGAGGGCAGGGCTTATGTAACTCAGAGTAGCTTAAATTTCCAGTTCCCGTCCAATTTTTTCACAATTGAGAATGACTTCCGGATGGGAGCCGAAACGTCTTGATTCTGAAAACAGTGTCCAGATGACCACGACTGAAACCTTTTCTACGATAGAACACTCCTGGACGAATGAGGGACTACACCGTCCTATTGTAGAAAAGGTTTCAGTCGTAGTCATCTGTGTTCCACTCAGACCCATCGTGTGTAGCACAGATTCCATCACATACAACGTAGCCAAACATTTGACTACAATCTTGGCTCCACTGGTGGGGAACACAGTACATCATGTGGAAAACACACAGAAATTTGTGGACGAAGTGAAACATCTCCAGTTGGACCCAGACGATTTCTTATGATGTTGTGTCCTTGTTCACCTGCATCCCGACCTCAGAAGCAGTGACAGCGGTGAGGAGAAGACTGCAGGAGGACTCCACCTTGCAGCAAAGGACCAAGCTTACACCTGAACACATATGCAAACTATTAGACATCTCTCTTAACACAACCTACTTCCAATTCCGGGGACAATTCTACAGACAGATTCACGGCTGTGCTATAGGCTCTCCGGTCTCTCCCATCGTGGCCAACCTGTACATGGAACAGTTTGAGAAGAAGGCATTATCCTCGTTCCCGGGCACACCACCAAGTCATTTGTACCGCTACGTGGATGACACCTTTGTGAAAATCAAGAAACAAGACTTGGAAGCGTTCTCAGAGCATATCAATACTGTGGACCCCAACATCAAGTTCACACGAGAGGATGCCAAAGAGAACCGCCTGGCCTTTCTTGATTGTTCTACACTCAGAGGAGAGGACAGAAAGCTCCAGATAGAAGTGTACAGGAAACCAACACATACGGATCAATACTTGCTCTTTGACTCACACCATCCATTACAGCACAAGCTGGGTGTAATCCGAACATTACAACATAGAGCCCAAGAAGTGCCCACCGGCTCAGAGGGTAAGAAGAAAGAGGAAAGGCATGTCCAGAGTGCACTATCAGCCTGTGGTTATCCTACTTGGGCTATCAACAAAGTTAAAAGAGCCAAAAAACAGGACAAAAGGGGAACAGAACCAAGAAGGAACGGTGTTTCCATTCCTTATGTATCTGGAGTGTCTGAAAAACTACAAAGGATCTTTAGACAGCACGATGTTCCTGTTTTCTTTAAACCAGGCAGAAACTCGTTCACCCTAAGGACAAGATGCCCACACAAAAACAGAGCAATGTAGTTTACTCCATTCAATGCAGTGAGGAAAACTGCAAAGAACGGTACATAGGGGAGACTAAACAGCCACTTCACAAAAGACTTTATCAGCACAGACGACACGCTAATTTAGGATTGCAGAGCGCCGTGCATTTGCATCTAAAAGCCACAAACCAAAACCTTGGTCACGCCAATCATATGCTAATCAGGTACTTAACAGTGATGAGGGAGGTGCAGCCAGAAAACAATAGGCCTGATTACTGATTACTGGGCCATCATGGAAACAATTAGGTCAGTTTCTTGTAAAACTAGCTAATCAACAGAAACTCAGGTAGACTCCTTCCTGAGGGCAGGGCTTATGTAACACAGAGTAGCTTAAATTTCTGAGTTCCCGGCCCATTTTTTCACAATTGAGAATGACTTCCGGATGGGAGCCGAAACGTCTTGATTCTAAAAACAGTGTCCAGATGACTACGACTGAAACCTTTTCTACGACAGGCTCGTAAAAGCTACCCAACTGGACATCCTCAAGTAATCTTCCGCGACTTTGAGCCGATTGAAAGTTACTTTGGGCTGATAAAATGTACTGTGCTGACCCCAGGGGTTTGTATCATCCCATGCTTCCATATCGCTGTAACAAGAAGCTAATGTTTCCTTTGTGTAGAACATGTGCCAGACCAGTGCCTGTAACCACACAGATCTTGAGAGAGCCCTCTTGGGAACTAGGGTCAGCTTAGAACTGGAAAAGGCTGTTGAGAAAGGCTTCAGGCTATCCTAGTTTTGCAACACATGAAGAATCCAAAGCAAAATACATACAGGACTATTATGATAAAGAGGGTATTTGGTTAAATCCAGATAAAATTGTTGTCAACAAAGCTGTGCGAAGCATCAACAAACTGTTGCTCAACTCCTCGTGGGGTCGTTTCTTGATGCGCGAAAACCTCACTACATGCGAATTTGTGACAGACCCTGAGCATTTTGCCCGCTACCGTATATGTTTAGCAACCTGATGATGTCAGACAGTTTGCATTTGTAACTGATGATGTTGCTCTTGTTCAGTGGAGATACAAAATGGCACAGGCTGCTAAAATTAAAAACATAAACATATTTGTTGGAGCCTTTATGACGACTCATGCAAGACTTATGCTTTATGATTTGATGGACAAGCTAGGGGAAAGATGTATCTATTCTGACACAGACAGTGTTGTTTTTATGGCAAAGGATGGAGATTGGGTCCCAGAGACAGGTCCCTTTTTAGGGGACCTGATGAAATTAATGGAGACACCGGTGGTGATGTTTATATTGTGGAATTCATGTCCAGTGGTCCAAAATGTTATGCTTATCAGACTCTGATAAGAAACAAGAAACAGTTGAAATGCAAAGGGCTCACTCTGAATGCACGCAACGCCGCCGTGGTCACACATGACACCCTAGTGAATCTTGTGTACGAGTTTGCGAATTGTGATGAGACACCACGATAGTGATGATATCAGACACAATATTGAGAAATAAAAATGCATTTGAGCTAAATTAAAAAACAAATCAGTTGTTAAAAGTTGTGTCTTCTCTGATCTGACAAACTTACCCTACGGCTATTAAAAATGGGTGGTAGAGAGCATGTTGATTTTGATTTTAGACTACAGCATCCATTTA
The DNA here is from genome assembly GCF_020085105.1 of Siniperca chuatsi. Classification (NCBI taxonomy): domain Eukaryota; kingdom Metazoa; phylum Chordata; class Actinopteri; order Centrarchiformes; family Sinipercidae; genus Siniperca; species Siniperca chuatsi. The sequence continues at coordinate 37,556,548 of NC_058042.1, forward strand.
GTCTAATTTTATCAAATATTGGAAAGACTTCTTTTATAAAAATGTTGATTGAAAACGCTGAAAAACTGACCTCAAAAAATATTGAAAACATTGTATATATTTATTTATGCTGGCAGCCATTGTATGACGAATTGTTAAAAATTTGAAATGTGAATTTTGTTGAAGGTTTGCCTTTGTCTTTATGTGATGATGCATTGTTACCTGTAAATAAAAACAATTTGCTGATTATTGATGATTTGATGACTGCGGCTAGTAATAATGCTGAGTTGCAAAATGTATTTACAAAGTATGTGCATCATAGAAACTTAAGTTTTGTACCAAATATATACAACTTGTTTTTTCAAGGTAAAGCCAGCAGGACAATTAATCTAAACACAAATTATCTTGTTTTAAAAACCCAGAGACAAATACCAAGTCATGCTAATGGCAAGGCAGATGTTTCCTAGGCAATGTAAATTTTTTATGGAGTGTTTTGATGATGCTACAATGATGTTGCTTTCTGACCAGCCTGATGTGTATGTGTCTAAGAAGAAATAAATCAGAAGAAACTTGTCTTTATTGAAAATTTGCAGAGCATCTTCTTCTCAGGGAAAGAATATCATTAAATCAGCATCCCCAGACTTTATTTTAACATTATACGAGATCAGAATCAGAATCAGAAATACTTTATTGATCCCCGAGGGGAAACTCTTTTGTTACAGCAGCTCACTATCACGTCAGTGCACACGGGAATAGAAGTACTAAGCAAAAAATATACACTATAATACAGGTCAGAAGAAAAATAAGTACCAAGTGGGTATAAGTATAAAATTAAAATAAGTGTGAAGTACAAAGTGGATTTACCGGTTGAAAGATAGCCAGTTGAGAGATAGCATGCAATGTTTTAAAAGGAAAGGTAACTTTTAAACAAATCACAGTATCAACAAAAAAAAAGAAGGCAGGGATTAGATTAACTGCTAATAAAAATATTAGTATGTGTGTCAAAGAAAAAAAAGAAGTTGATTAACCAGTCTGGAGGATTTCTCTTGCCTCTCCTTAATATTGCTGTGCCCTTTATATTGAGTCTTATTGCTTCAAGACAGAATTAAAAGACCGTGGAGTATGCTCAAAAAATATTTCTAGTGCCTCAACATCAACTTGATCTTTTAAGAAGACAAACTGCACATGAGTCTATTCGAGAGACCACAGAAAATCAATTGGATTGTGCTATTAAAGGCATTTTGGATCAGAAAACTGAAGCTATTCATGAAAAGGCTCAAAAATATTCCATCACCTTGCAGAGATTTCTCACAGCTGTAAAGTAGGGAGAACGGGATCAGAATACGCTAACTTTGTCTATCCCACTCGAAGAGGATGTTCGTGGATGTTCAGAGAATCCTTAATTACAATATTCACTCTATTATTCCCTGTAGTTATTAGTTTTCGTGTTGCAATGAGAAACGGGTTCATCAACCATTTCTGCAAAACATCTGCAGCAATGTCTCGAATGACATACGTAGAATTCAATTTAGTTAAATTTTATTTATATAGCGCCAATTCATAACAGAAGTTATCTCATTGCACTTTTCCTATAGAGCAGGTCTAGACCGTACTCTTTATAATATTAATTACAGAGACCCAACAAATCCCACCACGAGCAAGCATTTGGCAACAGTGGCAAGGAAAAACTTCCTTTAAGAGGGCAGAATCCCTGGACAGAACCAGACTCAATGGTGGGCGGCCATCCGCCGCTGCCGTGTAGAAGGCAAAACGATCCCAAGACAGTCCATAATTTTCATTAAGCAGATGCTTGCTAATTTCTCCTTGCCCTTTGATATAATGCAAGGGAAGTACAGTGGGTACGGAAAGTATTCTGACCCCTTTAAATTTATCACTCTTTGTTTCATTGCAGCCATTTGCTAAAATCAAAAAAGTTCATTTTATTTCCCATTAATGTACACTCAGCAGGCCATCTTGACAGAAAAAAACAGAAATGTAGAAATTTATGCAAATGTATTAAAAAAGAAAAACTGAAATATCACATGGTCATAAGTATTCAGACCCTTTGCTCAGTATTGAGTAGAAGCACCCTTTTGAGCTAGTCCAGACATGAGTCTTCTTGGTAATGATGCAACAAGTTTTTCACACCTGGATTTGGGGATTCTCGGCCATTCTTCCTTGCAATTCCTTTCCAGTTCCGTCAGGTTGGATGGTGAACGTTTGTGGACAGCCATTTTCAGGTCTCTCCAGAGATGCTCAATTTATTCTTTAAGGGTATAGTGGATAGCTGCTGATTTAGTTAGCTTCCATTTGTGTTAGAATTTTCTGTCGTTGCAGGGATCGGGTGTGATCAAGCAATGGAGGGGTGTTTAATTTTAGCTATGTGATCTTCATTGGAGCAATATGATCAAGAATGGAAAGATAGTAACTGTTAAAAGGGGTTAATAATTCATCCGGATTTTGTGGAAGTGTTGCAATGGGAATAAAACAATTTGAAAGGTGTCACTAAATTCTGCTGCAGAGTCAGCAGGAAGGACGCGAGACTGTGTGATGGGGTGAGGTTTTAAAAACAACAAAGAAGAGGGTAAAGGAGCTTTAAAAATAACAGCTTTGTTGTTCTGATATAAAAACATCTACTAGGTCAGCATTCTCTGGGGAGAAGCCAGAGGAAAGTGCCATATCAGGAATGGAAGAGTTTATAGGGTAACAAGAGGGTCCTAGCTCCACATGAGCAGCGGAAAAGAAGCATGGGGAACCAATCAGACTTGTGCTAGGCACCCAAGGGACGTCAGTAGTAGTGGGACTGGTCAGAGAGAGTGGACGTCAGGGAAAGGTTTTGGCTTCCTGGTAGTGGAACATGTGAGTGGACAACACAGTGTGAAATGTTTCTGGGCAGTAGTTTTGCCCCTAACCAGTGTGGATGCATGCCATAATTTCTAAATAACTTGCGTTCCCAAAATAGGTTAAAATTGTCAATGCAGGAGATACTATGTGCAGCGCAGGTTGATGAGAGCCATGTGTGCGGCGACAGGAGTCTGCTGAATTGCCCACTACCGCGGCCACTGGACACAAAGATATGGCTCACAGATCATTTCAGTGTTGTGAACAAGTGGACAAAGTAAAGATTTTTTCTGCTGTTTGCGGATATCATTAGTGCCGACATGGACAATGACCTTTGTGATATCAGGGTTATTAGCTAGGATCTCAAGTGCTTTATCGGCTATATCCCGGACAGTGGCACCCAGGAAACAACACATTTTTGCTGAACTTGTTCTGACATTCCTGATGATAGATTCACCTATAACCAATGTTGTGAGCTGATGTGGGCACTGACCTGTGGCCTTGGATCTCGTGGGGGTTTGCCAGTGCAGTTCATGGGGACCAGAAGCTGCAGGACAAGGGGCTCCACTTATTCTCGTAGGCCTGTATCAATAAGACACAGGCTGAAAAATAGAATGTCTCTGAGTTGATGGATGAAATAAATAGCCAGCCACTGCATGACTTGTAAAAGATTAAGGATGACGGGGCTCTCATTGTACTGTATGCCAAGTATTTAATTAAATTAAATTAAATTTTACTTATATAGCGCCAATTCATAACAGAAGTTATCTCATTGCACTTTTCCTATAGAGCAGGTCTAGACCGTACTCTTTATGATATTATTTACAGAGACCCAACAAATCCCACCATGAGCAAGCACTTGGCAATGAAGGCAAGGAAAAACTTCCTTTTAACAGGCAGAAACCTGGAGGAAAGATAACATACAGTAGAACAATGCAAATTCCACATTGAGATTTAAAATAATAGTAATGGTAATGGTAGTAATATTAATATTAATAATAATGATAGAAATAATAATGAGAATAATATTAAGACTAATATAACAATAATAACTGTAGTAGCAGTTGTCGAGCAGGAACAGAAGGTTCCTTGCAATCATAGATCCAGTCTCTGCAGCTCCAGAGGCAGAAATACCTGCTGAAAGTGACAGAAGGAGAGAGGAGAGAAACGAGAAAGCACAAAACTACGGGAGAGAGAAGATGTCGAGTTAGTAACATGCAGTAATGGAATAACAATGCATACAGAGGGAGAGGAGGAGAGAGGTGCATCATGGGAAGTCTGCCATCAGTATAGGCCTACAGCAGCATAACTATTAGAAGGGAACATGTTTTTTAGAGATACACCACATCCACATTCTTCTTCTTCTTCTATTGCAAAATCCACAGAGTGAAGCTTAGCCTTTCCAGTGACACACATGCACTGCACTGGACTATACTTCCTCCACACAGGCTGACACATATACACAGCTGATATTGCAGATGTTTCTGCATCTGTTCCACAATAATGATTCATGTGGGCCACATGCTGAACTATAGTCAGTGAACAGCGCTGTCACATATGTGCTCCTCTGGTCCAAGTGGGAGAGGGCTAGGGCGGTGTCATCAGTTGATCCGATTGGCCTGTATGCAAATTGCAGTAGGTCCAATGAGTCAGGGAGGGAGGAGGTGATGAAGATTTTGACTAACTCAAAGCACTTCATGATGGTGGAGGTTGAGTGCTACTGGGCAGTAGTCATTAAGGCTGAGGGCAATAGTGGTCTCCTTGAAACGTGAGGACTACAGACTGGACTGCCAGTTGATCTGCACACACCTTGAGAGCTCGGCCAGGGATGCCATCAGATCCAGGTGCCTTGCATGGATTAATCCTTTTGAAGTATCTACACATGTCTGCCCTTGATATGACTACTAGGCAGGGGTCCTGGGCCTTTTGTACCTCCTCAGCCAGGGAGTTGCTCTCAAAGCATGCATAGAAGATGTTTGATTCATCTGGGAGAGATGCAGACATTATCCCAGCACTGCTGGTTTTCCTTTTGTAGTCTGTGATGGTTCTTAGTCCAGAACACATGTTTCTAGAGTTGGGGCCCTGGTAGTTCCACTTTGTCCCTGTATTGTCTCTTGGCACTGCTAATAGTTCTCAGAGAGCAGTGACGTAAGGACGAGTCTGATTGGTTGGACCACTGCAGAATGGTCCATGTCACTGGTCTGTCCTGTTTGAGTTTGCCTAGGAAGGCAGAATGTATACCGCTGTGAGACAGAGACAGAGAGAAGATGTTGCTGATGGGTACTTTCAGCAGCACTGATATGTACACATCTTCCCAAGCATCCAAACATCAGTGCCTTACAATCACTTTGAATTTAGCAGCGTTATATATGTTGCACTATTTGGTTAATAAAGGTCTTCTTATGCATTTAAATTATCTGAATTCGTTTATCATTTTCTGCCAGGCCTCCTCCCTCTCTGGCAGTGTTTTATTGCTGGTTAATATTAATATCTTGCCATCTTTCCTTATCATGCCTTGTTTGTTTACAACCATAAAGAAACATAACATAACAGTGTTGCTTCATTCAACTTCAGTATGTAACATGATCCTGTAAAACAAACAGCCACAGCACACCTTGTGTACATATCCATGTTAATACACCTGATCCAATCAGACTAACATCAAACTAACTGGATGAATGCCAAAGCATACCACATACATTTCAAAGAATGGCTGCATCTCTCTACTTTTGCACAAGCACCCTAATGTATCATCATTGAAGAAGTTCCCAAACAGTCCCTGCTATCAACTGTATCAACAGCACTAAAGTAACTTTGTAAAAAAAATATAAGACACTCTGTGATGGATTACCTACCTGTATCTGTCCGTTGGCTGCAGGAAAGTAGCAAAAATGCATTCATCAATCTTAAACCCTGTGGCTTTGGGAAAATGTTTGGCATGAGTTGCCAAATGCTGCATCTAATCAAGGGGCCGGATCATTTGAAGGAGATGGCTCATGAAGGTGTGTCCTGTGGAAGACGTGAAGGTCTCTTCTAACATGCCCTAGACTCACAGTGATAAATAAAAATAATAATGGTGCATTTGGGCTCATCTACTTGTATATCAACAGGATGTTTATTAGCCTCAATTGCTCTTAAAGTGGTAAATAGCAGGCAAGGGTTAGGGTGAGGGTAAAACTTCAATCTGTAATCCTTTAGATCAACAACATGTCGAGGCTGCTATCAAGAAGTGAGCAGTGTAACACAAACTCTCTAATAGTGACCTTCATTTAAAACAAGCTTATATAAGACAGAGGCCCTTATTTCCAACTTCCTCTCTTTCATAGGTATGTTTTATTTTATTTGCGCAAGAAGCTCTCTGTTTTATGACCTACTCCCATTTTAATTTGCAGTTAAAGCAAACTCAAAATTTTGTCTGCAAAGCACACTGTGAGCACAAAATAATCACTGAAGGCAACTCAGGTGAACTTATCAGTATTTTTATCAGCTCCTCTCTTCTCTCATCTGGATTTTGGTGGCTGGACTGTAAAACTGGGTAGACACTGTATGGATTGGCCTGACTTGCTCGTGAATTTCTGTCAGATCAGTTGTCATTTGACGTTTAGTTTCAGATCACGGCGTCTGATTAATTACCTGAACGATCAATGATATGTCTGTTGGACGATCAGTTGGATTTCTTTAATGTCAGACATTTTGGTCGTCTGTCTGCAGTTGGAACCGTTCCACAGTCTGATTTCCCAAATGGCTGCTGTCAAAAGATCTGTTATTAACTGTAGTGAGCTTGTTTTAATATTACATGTTGTAACTGTAGTCTTGAGACTGAGCTGTGATATAAAACTGAACTTCACTGCAGAACAGACAGATCAGACTGACTGTATCTTCCATCTCCTGCTCCATATTTCTTCTTACTTTCCGTTCATAGTAGAAGTACACAGTAATGCTGCCTTTCCCTCTTTTTGTCTAAATTGTAGGACATGGTCGTCTTGTTAGAATAACAATAACTTAACTGTCACTGGACAAAATGTGTTTATGTTCAGCCTTTATGTTCAGTGTGAGCTCCACGTGGTGGTTGGTCAGTTGATCCATTCAGGGTGAGCATTAAAGTCGGAGGTTCTGGCCGTGCAGAAAGGATGATTAAAACATGTAGTGTGAGTTGACACAACGTGCAAGATTACTAAAAACATACAGTGTCTGCTCAGCTTAAGAGGACACTGTTCTGCTCTGAGAGATTGTTGGGGGTAGATAAAGTTTAAACTGGATTTAAAAAAAATATTATTTTGAAAGTGGAGGAGCAAGTATTCCCTGCATCCCCAGTGGAAATTATGCTCTTGTATGTGGACAAATGTGCATGGGAATCCTAAAAATTATCATTACATTAAGCTGTACAGACTCTGCGGTCAGCAGAACAAAGTGTCTTTGCCAAAGTATTGTACAAATTTTGATTGGTTAACCCTTGTTTTTAATAGTTGTCCAGATCTACAATCAACCTGAAGCTATTTTACTGTCAGGACTTGTGGTCTGAAATAAAGACTTCTCCCACTACTGTGAGAGAAAATTATTATATTTTGATGAAACATTAGCTTCAGGGAAAAAGGGCAGAGGTGCAAAGGTCATATATTTAATTTAGGACTGCTATGTCATCAAACTACATCAATCACCAGACGAGATGCATCAAGATTGGTTTGATTCAGCTCAGCAGGTGACTGGCAGGCACATCACAATGATGGGGAATAAAAAGATAACTTTCAGAGTTTTCACATGTTTTCAAAAGTTGAAACAAACAGTTCAGTCAGACTCATGGAACCTGCTTTCACCCAGTCTCTTAGAAATCACCTCTCCTCCTAATTACCAAGAGATATTCAGAACCCTAAAACAGCTAATTAACAACATTTCCTAATTATGTTATAGAAAACATAATCCGGTCGGCATTATGTGTCCTTCAAAACATATTTGCTAGTTGTTATTTCTAGGATACAGAGCTGTTTATCAAACAGTCGGCATGGAACCTCATCATATTGTCTTGTCTTTGTTTTTGTTCTTGTAATGTTTGGAGCAATCAGAGTTGGATCATGATCTGCTTATCGTTTGCTTTCCAAACTACTAGTATCCGCTGACCTACATCACTATGATGCAGTTCGATCCAGACAACAAGAGTAAAACAACAAGTTTAGTAGAGGATTGTGGAGGTACAGTATCTGCTCTCTGAATGCTTTTGATTTGTGTCTGTGTGTTTTTATTTTAAGCTTTTGTCTCTCTTATGCTCCCACCCTGGTCCACTTTACCATGTATATTTTCTATTTTAAGTTTCTACCTTCTGTGCAGCACATTTTAAAATCTGTAATAATATTAAAAAGAATGGCAGAGGATACTGCTTTGACTAGAATGTGATCAAAAATTACAGTTACATCCAGTCACCAACACATGTGGCACTATTTATCTATTCACCTGCATGTCACCTTGCGTACAACATGTATGTGATATATATCTCACATATCTATGGTCGCAGACACTGACGAGCCACTCACATGATAACTAATATACAGTAGAGCTGTGAGGGAGAGCTGTGAGAGCTGATGCTGGTGGACTGATGAGCAGCAGCTTTCTTCCCGTTCTGACATTTTTATTTAATTATTTTTTTCACCATTATTTATTCAGGGTAGAGTTTCACTCAGAACAGCACACAGTGTCTTTCACACAGTGAAATCAGTTACACATTCACACCTTGAAGCTGCCCAGTACAACCACAGTCTGATCTGCTGGCCACTGAGCAGCTCCACTGGAGCAGTTGGGGTTAAGGACCTTGCTCAAGGGCACCTCAGTGGTGGTAATTTTCACTTTCCCCACACAGATTTATCCTGCCGGTCCGAGGGATTGAACTGACACAGCTCGCTTCTCTAACCTTTAGGCCACCACTGTCCTCAACGTGTTTCTGCTCCTGTTGTTAGGGCGAAGGGTTAAATCATGAGAGGGAAGTTAATTCTTCACAGGCCATACCTGCTTATCTTGGTTCATTTGGAAGCTGACAGTGATGGATCCAGTATGTCCTGTTCAGCTTCCTAGAGCTCACGCACTCACTCTCATCATGTTACATCACTTATAGCTGATATTTAAATCCTGATTATTAACACTTTATTACTATTGATCCAGGCCCACTCACAAACTGCTAACATGGAAGCAAACGATTCCTGAGATATGTAGAAGAGTGGCTGCTAGTCAGCCAATCCTTCATTACATATGCAGACTCATGTTCCTTGATGTAATACGTTAAATGAGACAACACTTTGAAGAGGATTCACAACAAGATCATTATACCCAAACTCCTTTCAATGATCTGCTTTATTTGTTCACAGACAAAGACTCCATGGTGGTGCAGTGAGCACTAAGCTGGGAGTTGTCTCTCATTGGATCAGCCACACTCCCACTCTCACCAACAAACTGAGAAATACTGATGAGAAATAGGGACTCGCAGTATAAAAGCGATAAGATTTCAGACTTCAATGGGGAATGAACGTCAGACGTCTTAGGTGAACTGAACTATTTTCCCTGTTTATATTGTGGAGGAGATGCTCCTGTAAGGAATGATACAGTCTGTGCAAAACAATAGCACAAGAAATGTGAAGCTGCAAGCAGCAATAAAACAATAAGCCAGCCAGGGAAAATAAGGACTTTTGGCAAAAAGATATTAGAACAAGATTACAAGGACAAATGGAGGGAAACAAGAAGGAAAGCCTGGAACAAAGGAGAGAAACAAGAGAGGAAGAGGAACAGCTGTAGGTTATTAACTTTTTACCTGCCAACTCCAGATAAATACTTGTGACTTGTATCATGTTGAAATTAAAAATCAAGCTCTGTGACTGTTGAAAAAATTATTAATCAAACTATTAAGAAAATATAGACACTCAGGAATGCTTGTGTCTGAAGCAAAAGAGAAATAGACAGTTTCAGTATGTAGCAATGATGTAGTCAGTGACATGAGAGTCTGCAGGTCAGGTTGGTCTATATTTAATTTAATGGAACAGTCTGTATTCAGGGAAAACAGACTCGTGATGATTGGTACTGGATCTGTATACATTCGGTAGTCTGTAGTCACAGATCAGAGGGCAGAGTAGGAAAAGAGAAGCATGAGTCAGTCTTCCTCTACACTTTATGGGCGCTGTCCGCTTAGTGTGTGCACTGAAGAAAACTCTGGTTTTAATGTATCTTGTTTAAGATAGAGCCCTGTGCGTCTGAGGTCTAAAGGGCTCAGTGTGCTTTAAATAAAGTGACTGCTGGATTGTTGAACATTGTCCCCCCAACCCTCCACCCCCCACACAAACACACTTTCTGACGTCAGAATTTATGGGGCTCCATCCAACAATTTCTTCCTTCAGTGATTGGTCAGATGTGTGGATGTGATACAGTAGGCGGGGTTTTTCATTCTTCACATTCTGTCACTTTTCATGTGTATGAATGAGTGAAACACTGTGCATTTCTTTGAGGAGAGACGTTATCCCTATTTGAACGATTAATGCGGCATGCCTCCCTCTTTTAACCTCACCTTTAAGAGTCATTATTGCTATTTTTGGCCACTTGCGGGGAAGCACATCACATTCTCAGAACATCAGAACGCGTTAGCAAACAGTTGCTTATTCCACATCCAGAGCAACATAATCCTTCATTAGGAGGAGTGTTTGTGTCACTTGATGAATGTCAGTCCAATATTCTCTCTGTTAGCTCTGTGTTTGGTCTCCACCAGCTCCTGAGGGAAATATCTGGCTCTTTAGCTGCTAAATGCTCCACTATGTTTACAAGCTGGTTTCTAACTGTGTCTGTCTGCTGTTTGCTGCTGAGCAGGTACTGTACAGTGGCTTTTTACAGCTTTTTCTCTGAAAACAGCTGCCTGTTGCTGCTAAAAACGATGCTATGAGAGTGCTGAGTGAACCAAAACAGTAAAGTTGTGCACTGTAAAACCGGAAATTCTCTGTAGAGCTGAGGGGAGCTGCAGAGTTAGGTGATCATTCTCTTTGGGTACATCACTACAGGTGACCAATTATACATTTCACACATTGTTAATATAAAAATGTTGATTAGTGCTGGTGTATACAGGAACCTTAGAAACAACTGTAAAACCTGATATATATTTTGACTGCTTTGCTCCTATTAACCTTCTTCAACTAACAATGATTAATTAATCTAAGCCATCAACCTGTCTCTTGGACCCCATTCCAACTAGGCTGCTTAAAGACATTTTAAACTTAGTTAGCACTTCATTACTGGATATGATCAATCTGTCTTTATTAACAGGCTATGTACCACAGTCCTTTAAAGTAGCTGTAATTAAACTGCTTCTTAAAAAGCCCACTCTTGATCCAGGGGTTTTAGCCAACTATAGACCTATATCTAACCTTCCCTTTCTCTCTAAGATCCTTGAGAAAGCAGTCACCAATCAGTTGTGTGACTTTCTACATAACAATAGTTTATTTGAGGATCATAGCACAGAGACAGCACTGGTGAAAATTACAAATGACCTTTTAATTGCATCAGACAATGGACTTGTCTCTGTACTTGTCTTGTTAGATCTTAGTGCTGCGTTCAACACCATTGACCATCACCCCCATTGAGTTTGGTTCTGTCCAAGGTTTCTGTTGGGTCTCTGTAAATAATATTATAAAGAGTACAGTCTAGACCTGCTCTATAGGAAAAGTGCAATGTGCTAACGTCTGTTATTGGCACTATTTGATATTTACTGGCAAAGAGCTGAATACATTTATCAAACCTGAGACAACCAATATGCATGTTGTGGAAGCAAACCTGCAACTGAATTGAGGAGACAGCAGAAGATAGTCAGCGTGTTACTTACTAAACAGTTTACAAGAGACCATAGAGCGCGCTGAGGCTACTCAATGAGACTCAATATGTCAGTGACGTTTCATTTTGTAAGAGCCATGTTAAAAGCCCACACTACTCCATGAAATTACTTTTGAAGAAATACTTTCCTGAGGAACCAAAATGACAGCTGATCTTCAGACACCTCAGTGTGACATGGGGACACTGCACACATTTACATACTTGTAATAATCACCAGTGCTGAGGAGCTTATGTCATTCCCCACACTAGGCCCCTTCCCTACTTAAAGTTTCAGAGCACCATGGTTATGACAGCAACCTCAATTTCAAGTAGGCTGTATAACTGCAAGTTAAACTGAATATAATGCAGGTCTGTCAGCTCAAAGCAGCAGCAGTCACATTCAACATAATCAGTTATTTCCTTTAAGTTTTCATTTTCATAGTTTTCATTTCTACTGATTCTGATTACATTTTACTCATCTACTTTATTTTTAAAATATATGGATGCAACATCACAGGTGTACAATGGATAGCACACACAACTCCTTACATTACTTTGAATAACTCCAAAGCCACCACACCCACACATCACATCTTGTGTTGAGTAGAAATAGAAACTTAGACATTGTGGTTTAACAAGCAGCCAGCCTCATTGGAGCTACATACAGACCACCAACAGCAGACACCCACAATGACTGCATACACAAACCCAGAACTCCCAACTCAAGAGCAGCGCCTACAGAAACTGGAAAAATGAAAAGAATGGCACAATATTCGTCACACTGTTTGATTCTAGGAAATGCAGTGCCACATGAAGGAGCACCAAAAACGTGATTCTGCTTATTATGATTGTTGCCACCTTATACAAAGTATTTCTGTTTATAAGAGACAACAAGCATGTCTCAGACAAGAATCTCAGGGTCTACAGAAGACTTTGCTGCCTGTAGCTGAGGATCAGGATGTTGGGCAAATTAACTGCAACAGGATAGTATGTTAAAAGGATGACTACTTTTCTTCTTGCAGTAGTATAGTTGTATTTATTTGGTTATTTAAATCTCCAGCAGTTTGAATGTGAATACCTTATATGCTTTACTGAATGCACCTCTGCATTTACTGTGTGTTGATGTTTCCTGTTACATGTAAAGCAATAGTTTGCATTATGTGATGTTTAATTTGATAAAAAATGTTCAAGATATCATATAAAGCCTCCAAGCAGGGTCACTGTGTGTTATTAATGCTTGTCACATTAAGATGAAAATACCTGTATAATTTAGAAAATAAATGTAGAATCTTAATACATATTTCATATCCTGTGCATTTGTTTTGTTGTTGTTCTTTCAAGGAAATGGCAAAGAGAATCTGAGCTCAATGGTCCACTTATTAATGATTCAGGGCTTTCAACCCCATGTTCGGTAATTATTGTAACAGTGGAAGTCTCCCTTAAAAGCCCCACTGGCGATCCCTAGAGGCTGCAAGAAGACGACAGAAGTACAGAGAAAATCAATTAATAATATAAAATCAATTAATAATATAAAATATAGTAAATAATACTATAATTATAGTCAAAAAAAAGTGAAAACTTAAGTACAACATGAAATAATGTACATTTGTGTAGGTAATAGTTCACTTCAATATCAGTTTTACAATATGTGCAAATAATGCATAATAACCACACTTCACCTGTGGAGCTGACATCCCCACACTCCACTGCTAGCATTCCTGAGTCAGGTAAGCTTAACCCCATGGCCCTGAGTGCAGCGGCCGTAAAGACCTTCTCAGGCCAACTGTCCCTCTGATAGCTGAAGTGTTGCTCTACTGTGACCTTAACCCTGTTTATATGGTTTATTGTGTATTAAAGTTAAAAGTAAGAAACAATCTGCTTAATGAGGGCAGAAAGTCACTAAGACAACACGCAGTGACAGAGTATTAACAAGGCAGCCTCCTCACATGTTAGCACTATAGCTGAAAAATTAGCTAACTAAAAGTAATATCCAGGTAATCTATAGGCTTCAGTGTAGTGCATTCAATGTGGCTCTGCTAATCCCATGTGAATAGAAACACAAACACACAGCAGAAGAAAATGAAGCTCACAGGAGCCTGACAGTTCACTGAACAATGTTCTCAGCCTGGGAGGTTATGAAACATTGATAACAGAGGCTGAACAAAACATGTCAACCTGCTGACCGACGAGCATCACTGAGCTCACATGCAGAGAGATGAGAAAGTATATCAGCCTTCCCTCCCCTCAGTCCTCCCTCTATAATTCATTGCTCCACCCCCATACCCCTGTTTGTCCCGTAGGCGCACACACACACACACACACCTTAAGGGTGCATTGAGACTGGCAATAGGACTATAGCAAACCAGTGCAAAGGGCTGTGTGGGCGTGTTGCTACAGGGTGCAGGCAAAATATGAAATACAAACCAGCAAGTCCAGCTTGAAGGTTTAATAAGCGCCAGGACACTGCACAGTGGTTTATACTCCATTCAGTCATACAGCAGCAGTCATTTTCTCCTCTGTCTTGATGCCGGGGAGGTAAACCTTAAATTAGCACAATGCTATAAGCTATGTGCTACAAAATGTTCTTGTGCTAGGACTCACTGTTTCCAGACTGCCCTGTGTTTTTTGCCAAAGCTCCTACTGGTGGCACACACTCGGCACAGCCCTAAGCAGAAGCCCACGGTTCACCACCAACCTGTTCACGTTTCTAAAAAGTTCTCCCCACTCAGCGACACACCTGCTGAGAAATCAAATCTGATTATTGACATCTCCATTTTGAGAAACGTGAAGATAGCAACACCAGCGACCATAGTCAAATGTATTTCTGGGGCCAGAGCGGGCGACATTGAATCCTATTGAAAACTGCTGGCTAAGGATAAATGTAAATACAGTAAGATTGTTATTCACGTTGGCGGTAACAATTCCTGATTACGCCAATCGGAGGTCACTAACGTTAATGTTGAGTCAGTGTGTACATATGCAAAGACAATGTCGGACTCCGTAGTTTTCTCTAAGCCCCTGCCAAACCTGACCAGTGATGACATGTTTAGCCGCATGTCTTCATTCCGCCGCTGGCTGTCGAGGTGGTGTCCAGCACACAATGTGTGCTTTGTATATAACTGGCGGACGTTTTGGGGAAGACCTGGTCTGATTAGGAGAGACGGCATTCATCCCACTTTGGATGGAGCAGCTCTCATATCCAGAAATCTGACTGGTTTTATTAGTGGCACAATGCAAAGACCACGTAGATTTTTATTTATTTTTTTTTTAAATATTAGAATAGTAATTGTAGTGTTAATATTAATAAATTAGTAATAATAGGAATGACAGCTATAGGAAAAATAATGTCAGTATTAGTAACAGAGCCAATAACAACTGTAGTAGCAGTTGTCGAGCAGGAACACAGGGGCAGCAGGTGGCCCACAACCACAGATCCAGTCTTTGCAGCTTCAGAGGCAGAAATACCTGCTGAAAGCGACGGAAGGAGAGAAACGAGAAAGCACAGAACTACGGGAGAGAGAATATGTTGAGTTAATAACATGCAGTAATGGGATAAAAATGCATACAGATGGAGAGGGAGAAGAGGAGATTTTTAAGATACGATGGTACCAGACCATTAACAGCTTTGTAGTTAAGGAGAAGGATTTTAAATTTTATTCTGATTTCATAGGGAGCCAGTACAGATAAGCTAAAATTGGAGAAATATGATCTCTTTTCCTAGTTCTTGTCAGTACATGTGCTGCAGCATTCTGGATCAACTGGTGACTCTTAAGGGACTTATTCAGGCTGCCGGAAAATAAGGAATTGCAGTAGTCCAGCCTAGAAGTAACAAATGCATGCGCTAATGTTTCGGCATAATTTTGAGACAGGATATGCCTAACTTTTGCAATGTTACGTAGGTGAAAAAAGGCAGTCCTTGAAGTTTGTTTCATGTGGGAGTTAAAGGAGGCCAGGGCAGTGCCATCTAGAGTAACTATATCTTTAGATAATGTGTCTCGGAGGTGTTTGGGACCCAGTACAATAACTTCAGTTTTGTCAGAGTTTAACATCAGAAAGTTGCAGATCATTCAGGTCTTTATGTCCTTAAGTCATGTTTGAAGTTCAGTTAACTGGTTAGTTTCATCTGGCTTGATCGATAGATATAATTGGGTATCATTTGCATAATACCGTATATACTTATCTTCAACCGGTAAATCCACTTTGTACTTTACACTTATTTAAATTTTATACTTATATCCACTTTGTACTTAATTTATCTTACCTGCATTATAGTGTATTATATTCTGATTTGCTTAGAACTTCTTTTCCTGTGTGCACTGACGTGATAGTGAGCTGCTGTAACAAAAGAGTTTCCCCTCAGGGATCAATAAAGTATTTCTGATTCTGATAACAATGAAAGTTTATGGAGTGTTTCCTAATAATATTGCCTAGAGGAAGCAAATATAAGGTGAATAGAATTGGTCCAAGCACAGAACCTTGTGGAACTCCGTGACTAACTCTGGCGTGCACAGAGGACTCACCGTTAACATGTACAAACTGAGATCGATCTGATAGATAGGATTTAAACCAGCTTAGTGTGGCTCCTTTAAAGCCAATTACATGTTCCACTCTCTGTAATAGGATGTGATGGTCAATGGTGTCGACCGCAGCACTAAGATCTAACAAGAGGAGTAAAGAGACAAATCCATCGTCTGATGCAATTAAAAGGTAATTTATAATTTTCACCAGTGCTGTCTCGGGACTATGATGTACTCTAAATCCTGACTGAAAATCCTCAAATGACTACTTTCTCAAGGATCTTAGAAAGAAAGGGAAGGTTAGATATAGGTCTATAGTTGGCTAAAACCCCTGGATCAAGAGTGGACTTTTTAAGAAGCGGTTTCATTAAAGCAACTTTAAAGAATTGTGGTACATAGCCTGTTATGTGGTAATTGCGGTACATAGGGACAAGTTGGCACCAGCTGAAGGCAGGACTTGATTTGAATTTTTTCTCTAATAGTTCTCTAATAATTTTACGAAGCTCATGAAGTCATTACTACTGAGGGCTATACCAATACATGGTTCAACAGAGCTATGACTCTGTCAGCCTGGCTACAGTGCTGAAGAGAAATCTGGGGTTGTTTTTATTTTCCTCTATTAATGATAAGTAGTAAGCTGCTTTGGCATTATGGATGGCCTTCCTATATGTTTTAAGACTATCTTGCCAGACTAAACGAGATTCTTCCAGTTTGTTGGAATGCCATTTCCTTTCAAGTTTTCGTGATGTTTGCTTTAATTTGCGGGTTTGGGGGTTATACCATGGAGCTAACTTTCTTTGTTTTATTATCTTCTTTTTAAGAGGAGCGATAGAATCGAGTGTCGTTCGTATTGAGCCTGCAGCACTATCAACTAGATGGTCAATTTGGGAGGGGCTGCGATTTGAATATTACTCCTCTGTTATATTGAGACATAACATTGAATTAAATGAAGATGGGATCACTTCCTTGAATCTAGCCACAGCAATATCAGATAGACATCTAGAGTACGAATTTTTGCCTAATAGCTTGTAGTCCAGTAATACCAGTTCAAAAGTTATTAAGTAATGGTCTGATAATGAAGGATTTTGTGGAAAGACTATTAAATGTTCAATTTCAATGCCATATAGCAGAACAAGGTCGAGGGTGTGGTTAAAACAGTGAGCGGCTTCATGTACACTCTGACAAAAGCCAATCGAATCTAATAATGAGATAAACGCAGTTTAGCATCTTTTTTTTTTCAATAATTACTTTATTGGTTTTAAGGACTAAACTTGATTAAAAACTCAGAATTCAGATAAAAATCCAGAATAAGGACCAGGACACAACAAATAGAATTGGCTCTCGTGTTTTCCAGGTTGGGTGTGAAAGACTAAGAACAAGGCTTTCGAATGAGTTATTTAATCTAGGTTTAGGGTTGATTAATAGGCTTGAGTCAAAGATGGCTGCAACTCCACCTCCTCGGCCGGTGCCTCGAGGAATATGAGTATTAATATGTCTGGGCGGAGTGGATTCATTTAGGTTGACATATTCTTCATGACCCAGCCAGGTTTCAGTAAGGCAAATAAGTCATACTCTGATATTAATTCGTTCACTAGTACAGCTTTAGATGACAGAGATCTGATGTTTAAGAGTCCACATTTAATTCTTGTCACATGTACGATCTTTCGAACCCACAAATGCAGAACAAACTAATAGTCTTTACAATCAATTGACCTATTAGAATGTCAGCATGAATATTGGGGGCATAATTCTTCGAAGAGAAGCCTTCGACATCGTACTTGATTACTCCGGCAAAGTAGAGATGGTTCCGGCGTGGAGATTGAAGCAGCGGCCACCCGTCTGACTTGGTTTAGACGTCACATGCATCTGGGCAGGCAGACTGGTCCGTGAGGCGAGGTGTAGTTGGTACCGTGTAGACCTGGACTGGCCGTGAGGTGGGGTTGGTGGTGGGGTGTGGAGACTGACCGTCAGCGGAACCAAGATCAGGGAGCAGGTTGGATGTAAAGGATCTGGCTTTGTGGTGGAGTAGTTGGAGACAGGCAAGCAGGCTGACAGGAGTCCAGACAAAGAAAGGAACTGTGATCAACGGCACAGAATAATCCTGAGGCAGAGCAAAACAAGATCAAAAAACAAGGCAAAAATCACACTAGCAAAGAGTACTTAACTTAGTAAGTCTGAGGAGCCTTGACGTAGTGGTCGTACAATTGTACAGGGACGATCTGGCGTTGGTGTTGTGGGAGAGCCTGGTATTTAAGCTGTGGAGACTGATGAATGATTGGAGACAGGTGTGCCAGGGATCAGCAGCAGGCGGGAAACCACGGGGCCAGACCAGGTGACATACATACACATACACACACACATCCATACACGAGTTGGGGACATACAAGACACACCAGGGTAGGAGAGAACAACAGAGAACACAGGGCTGGGTAGGATAAGGTGGCTGACTACCACAATTCTTCTATTTTGTTGTGCTATTTCAGCTTTTTTGTTTAGGTTTTTATGTATAACTCCTCTTCTGTTAACTTTTGGTTTTATTAATTTAAGTGGTTGGGGCGCAGACACCATCACTAAGGAGTTTTGGGTGGCTAACTGCTCTGGAAGTGCCAAGAAGCATGTAGGACTGCAACTCTGCCTCCTGGTCTCAACTCTGAGTTGTCATGGTTTAGGTCCACTAATAAAATCTGTCAGATTTCTGGATATGAGAGCTGCTCCATACAAAGTGGGATGAATGCAGTTTCTCTTAATAAGACCGGGTCTTCCCCAAATCCTTAGCCAGCATTTTTCAATAGGATTCAGCATTGCCTACTCTTCCCAGGAATACATCGGACTATGGTCGCTGGTGTCGCTAACTTCACATTTCTCAAAATGGAGATGTCAATATCAGAGTTGGTTTCTCAGCGGCTGTGTCGCTGAGTGGGGAGAACTTCTTTCTCCCAGGTTTCCTGACGGCTAACAGAAGCTACCTCTGGTCGGTCCGCACCTTCTACTGGAGGCTGGCTAACTACAGCAGCTAATGATTCCCATGGTGCGGAACCGCGTTTCCAATTCACTAAGCCTTGCCTCCAATGCTACAAATAAACTACATTTATTACATGTACTATTATCACTAAAGGAGGCAGAAGAATAGCTAAACATTTAACACACCGAACAAGAGAGAGCAGGAGAGTGAGAGGGAGAGATAGAAGCCTTTGCTAGCTGCTAAGCTAAAGAACGGTAGCTAGCAAAAATGAATAGCGTGTAAACTGTGGGATTAGCGAGAAAGTCATTAAAAGAAGGAGAGAGCTATGAGTGCTTGAGCAGAACTACTGAATTTATAGCAGATAGTTAATCACTATGATAAAGAATCGAACAAAATTAACTGATGAGCTAGAGCAGCAGAAATATGCTACTAGTAAAACACAAACACCGGTGACCGGAAATGACACAATACACTTACCGCAGCACATCAGCACATCAGCTGGGATGAAGTAATGGCTTTGCGATGAACAAGACTAAAATACTATAGCCCTGAGTCTGTACTGTCGTGTGTTAGCATTTTAACATTTACTAACTAGTAACAAAATACAGCTGAGGCTGATGGGAATGGCATTAGTTTTATTTGGTCATAAACCAAAGTATTGTACAAAGTTTTGGCCTAATGAAGGTGCTAGATGAAAAGTCAGAGAACAACCAAATTTGTTACAATTCATCTTAGGGGGAAAATTAATGTCTGAACCACATTTAATGACAATCTATCCAACAGTTGTTGAGACATTTCAGTCTGGACAGAAAATGTCAGAGTACAAGTGGTCAGGGAACCAAGTCAAACAAAATGTCATTATGATTTACTCTTTTGGGAACCACGAATGTCTGCTTTAAATTTGGAGATATTTCACTGCATAATTTAAACTTTGACCTGCTGGTGGTACAAAGTGAAAAGTTTGTCGATAACTAAAGTCTTCCTCTTTCACATTCACAATTTCACTCAAAACCAAACATATCAATCTCATGGTGACCCCAGAGGAAAAGTCAGGGGTTCATTAAAGTCTTTAGGAATCAATGTCTATACAAAATGCCATGGCAATCAATCTAATATTTGTAGAAATATATACGTGGTGTGGCAAAAAAGTAACATGAACGTTATTTGCATTTTCTGTTATTTTTTGTTATAGAAGTGCTCTGTTCTTGTAGTACCCAGAAGTCAGAGGCAGTTAGGGTGGGTAGTGGAGAACAGGGTTTTTGTCTTGAGTCCTGCGTCTGGTTAAGATCAGGATAATAAAACATTGTGGTTAAAATTAAGGACAGATTGTACTTCTCTGTTGAAATCACTGTTGTAGCGTTATGTACTTTAAATTAGCTATTTGCACTCATATGAAAAAAAATCTCTGGGGCACCACCTTCAATCTAAGGAAAATTAAATAAATCAGATTAATCAGTCTTATTATCTGAGTTTTAAATTCTCTGTACATTGATCTTTGTCTCTGCTTTGAAGAAATCTTCACAAACAAACTTGGTGATAAGTGAAACATTTATTTAGGCCTATAGCTAAATGTTTAACAAGTGAATAGAGTGAATAAATGAGGTATTAATAATGATTATATGGCATGAAATCAGAATCAGATAAATGCGGAAAATGGGTCGTTTAAATGGCAATTTAGATTATTATTCAGTTTGGCGATAGTGACAAGGAATATGATTTCAGAGATCACAGATGAATGAAGCCTAGATTATTAATTCAACTTCTCTAAGACCTAAATTTAGGATTCAGACATCAAACTCTTATCACAGCAGCAGATAGAAGTTTGCCTACTTTAGAAGTGCAGTTTCAGACGAAAATCTTCCAGGAGGACCCCAAATGGCGTATTGGCTCCAGTTTACTTCACGGCCTTCCACCTAGGTGATACCCACAGGAACACGGTAGCAGAGCAAAGCTGGTCCTCGAGTGGCAGCGGAGGGAAACAGCTGAGTCGACTTGGTGTGGGACGCAGCAGTTATCTTTGGTGTGGGACGCAGCAGTTATCCTTTTCTCTGTGAAGAAAACGGTGAAATCCTTATCTTCCTTCTGCAGATGTGAGATTGTTATGTGGTGTAACGATATCTTTCGGAATCCAAATATGTGTTCAGCAAACACAAAAACAGTCTTTCTTGTCCAGTGATTTATGACCTTCACCTAGGGATTTAAAGTTCAATGTTGAGAGCTGATCACTCTTTCGTTACAGCTGCTCACTATCATGTCGATGCACACAGGAATAGAAGGAACAGAAGTACTAAGCAAAACAAAAAATATAATATACTATAATACACGTAAGATAAATTAAGTACAAAGTGGATATAAAGTAGTATAAAGTAGTAAGAAGTATAAAAGCTAAAATAAGTGTAAGTATCACTATGTTGTTGAACTATGTTGCAGACTTTTGGAAGGGAATTGAGTGATTCAAAAAATGGGTAATTATTGTAGAAAACTTGTGACTTATATAGAGGAACGTGTAATTGTTAATCAGTTAATCAATGTTATAGATCAGGTGATTAAAAACACCCATGTTGTGGATAACAATGTTTTTTTCTTTAGAGACAAAGTCGCTAGCCTAGAAAAGTTTTTGGACGTTGTTCCAAATGCTGAAAATTGGGATCAAATAGTAAGCGACACATTGCTAGCAGTAAGCAAATGCTCTGTGTCTGATACCTTTTTGTAAAATCATAAAGGAGATGAGTAAATATTCTTATTTGTAGACAATGTGAGTTATTGTGTACAAAACAAAATGTATCCGAATACCTGGAATGAATTGAGAACATTGCACAATGATATTTACCATATGGGTGGAATCAATGTGTTGAAGTTAACCTCCAGTACTTTGAGAAATGCTGTGTGTTTAAAGTCAATAAAACGATATAAAGAAGCTTGTGTTTAGGGTTTTTTGAAAAACAACAACGAGAGAGGGCAGCTGGAAACATGTCTGAAAAACGTGTCGTGAAAAAAGTGTATTATAATCCATCACATCACGGTAGTTTTAGGGGAGTGGAGCAGCTACGCAGAGCCGTGCAGGATGAAACGCGGGAAAAAAAGTCAACGTAGAACGGGTCGAAGATTTTTTTTTATCGGAACAGGACTCGTATACTCTGCATAAACCAGCCAGGATACATTTTGTCAGAAATAGAGTGTTTGTACCACAACATCTAAATCAGTTCCAGGCAGACCTTTGTGATATGCAGGCCAGGCTCACCTCCCTTAGGGTATTTAGTCCGGGTCTCTGTCTTTGTTCAGTGTTGGATCATTGTTTCTGCATGGTGTGATTCCTGTCTGGTGTTGTTCCTGTCTAGTGTGTGTCGCCGGTTGTTGTACTTTTGGTTGTACCTGGTTCCTGTGCCCAGTTGGACTGTTTAGCCACATTGGACTCACTTCCCTGTTTCCACCACTGCCAGTCGGTAACCTATCTGCCTATTGCCTGTTTGTTGAACTGTCTGCCTATACCTGCCTGCATACCACTTCAGCCAATAAACACTGTAGTCACTGTACCTCATCCTCATACCGCTTCCTGGTATTCTGCATTTGGGTCCACATTCTACTACACGCCATATACGACAGAATGATCCAACCAATCATGGACCCAGCAGAGCTGTCCGAGGAAGCGGACCAGATAGTCTGTGATCTGGTGTACCTAAGGGACATACGGTGGGAAATACGTGACGAGTCCCGCTGAGAGGCAATCAGATGTTGGGTAGAAACAAAACTCTCGACATTGCCTGGGCTGAGGGAGGCCATCCCTGTGTGGCTCACGGACTACCTTCATACCCAGACACCCCATCCTGCAACCCTGCCTGCTACTCCTCAACCGGTCCCAGTCCCGAACCCATACCTAGGCACTCGCCTGGCTCTCGGTGGTCCTTGTAGCCATTGGACTGCACCCCGGCCTGCCAGCCATCAGCCTGCACCCCGGCCTGCCAACCATCAGCCTGCATCCCAGCCTGCTGGCCCCCAGTTCATATCCCTGCATACTTACCTCCAGCATGCTAGTCTCCAGTCAACACCTCAGCCTGCAAGCCAGGGGGCACCTCAGTCTGTTGCTGTCTCGGCGCCTTCCAGAAAACCCTCCAGGAGGAAGCGTGGCTCCCACAGTTGCTCGCCTGCCCCGCTGCCCATCTGTTCACCTGCTCTGCTGCCCAGCTGCTCTTCTGCAGCGGCCTCCAGTCCCTGCTGGATCGCAGCAGCCCTCACTCCCTGCTGGAACGCAGCAGCACCCTATCTGCTGGATTGCAGCAGCCCCCAAGTTCCTGGACTCCCTGCTGGATCGCAGTCGTCTCCTTTCCCGGCTGGATCGCAGCAGCACTAACCCTTTGCCGCCGCTGGACCGCGGTCGCCTCCTTTCCCGACTGGATCGCAGCAGCACCAACCCCTTGTCGCTGCTGGACCGCAGTCACCTCCTTTCCTGGTTGGACTGCAGCACGCCGCAGAACCATCTGCTGGGTCGCAGCACGGGCACCCAGAAGGTCTCAGTCTTCGCCGCCGGTCTCCAGAAGGTCTCAGTATGTGGGTCCACATACTACTACACGCCATATACGACAATAAAAACGTGACAAAATCAAATTAAAGATGAATTTTAAGGAGGGAGATTTGGTGAGAATATCCAAACTGAGAGGAGTGTTATACCGATGATTTGTTTACAGTGACTGTACACAGGGGGTCGGCGAGGTATGCGTTCAAACTTAGATTATGAAGATTATGACGGAGAACCTATCCAAGGCACGTTTTACGAAGCAGAGTTGCAAAAAGTCAAGGTTGGTAAAGACAAAGCGTTTCAAGTGGAAGAAAGTTTGGACGAGCATGTTGTCAGGGGTAAAAAACAAATGCTGGTGCGTTGGAAAAACTGGCCTGAGAAATTCAACAGCTGGGTCAAGGTAAGTGACCTGAAAAATGTATAAAAACAATAGTTATGTCGAATCTGAATCATTACAATATGGACCAAAGTTCAGGAGAAGGGTTCTACGCTGTCCTACCCTCCAACGCGTATCGACGTGTTTAAAAATAACACAAGCTCCAGCTACCACGTCGATTTAGCACAGCATATTGACTTAGAAGGCCCGTGGAAGGTAGCTCTGACAGAGATTTCATACCCCCACACCTGGTATATCATTTCTAATGAGGACGCTTATTTTGAATGGAGGTAGAAACCCAAAGATGAAGCGTCAGAGAGCGAGTTGTTCACCCGTCAGAGGTTTAGGGGAGGTTATTATCACAACCTGGACCAGCTTAAGACAGAGCTGAATGCCTTTCTTAGAAAAATTTACTCTATTTAGGGTTAAGCTCCATTCAAAAGAGATTTGATTTTCAGGCAGGAGGTCAATATTATCTATGAGTTCATCCCTCTGTGGCTTACATGTTGGGCTGAAAATGGCTTGTTTTCATTCAAAAGTTGGCTATCTATCCGGCTGATATAAAGAGAGGATTTCATCACATGTATTGTTATAGTGATATGGTACGACATCAACTGGTTGGTGACGCTTGCGCTCCGCTCTTGAGAACAATCACTATACAAGGGACGTACGGGGACGTCGTCACGTAGTATTTTAATCCACCCTGTTACCTACCGTTGGTCAAGCGACACATCGAAAACATCCACATTGAGATAAAGACGGATCAAAATATCTGTAATTTTATCTTTCGGAAGACTATCGTGAAACTTTATTTTAGACCTTCCAACAAACATCCTCTGTGTCAAAAAATTATGCATCAGAGGCTCGATCCTCACCGTTTTGTGAGTTATTATGAAAATCAAGTAGGGGTCGCTCTCCCTGGTTTTCACGGGGCACCTGTTATGTACGGGAGAGGAATCGGTTCGATTTTTTTCTAAAATATTTTGTTATCGCCTTTGGTGAAAATATCCCCGGAGATGGGGAAAAATACATGGATCTAAATGGTACTTTGATTCATCTTCATGTGAAAATTACCAACGCCGACAGATAACATAGCCGCTGACGCAGCAGAGGGTCTCATCAGTTATCCCCTGAAAACTATTTTTAACCAATGTAGCATTATTCTGGGGGATAGGTTAATTTCACAATCCAGTGCAACTCATCCTTACAGAGTCATTGTAAGACAATAAATTAAAGTCCAGTGCTATGGACTCTATAGTACCAAATAATGGTCAAAACAGGGCGTTAAATCAGAAAGCTCGGTTCACCTCAGAATCTAAAGAGCTTCACCTGCTAGATCCTCGTCACACAGACATATTTTTCTGCGAGAGGCTTCTCTTGAAGTCTGTGGATTTGAGAATTAAGCTAACGACGCTTTCTGTCTCATGGGCACTGCCGCCAGTGCTTTCCTTTAAAAATACTGGGGGCCTCGTTGTTTGTCAAGAAAGTCACCGTTTCCCCAGCCATGCGTTTAGGTCACGCGTCAACTTTAATGAGGGGCAACGCTCTCTACCCTTTTATCATGTGTGAATGTAAAAACCTACTCCATCCCGGAGAATTCCAGAATATGTAAGCAGGAAAATCTCTTCCTGGGGACGATGCCTAAATATTTAGTGATAGCCATGGAGAACCACGAAGCCTTCACAGGAAAAAGAGATCTGTCACCCTTCAATTTTATTCACAAAAATGTTGAATACATGGCTCTTTGTCAGGACGGGAGACAGGTGCCTGCCAAAGCTTTCCAACATCAATTTAATCAGGGGTTATCCGTCAGAGAGTTTTACAATATGTTTACCGCTACAGGGAGACACTTGAAAGATTGACCTCTAAGCATCGACCGGGAGGAATTTCAGCGGTGCTACTCTTTGATCGTTTTTAATCTCAACGCCTGAGAAGATACCGACTCATTGTCATGCGTTTCGAACAGAAGTTTAATACTGCAAATGAGATTCAGAGAACCTTTTCCCCATACTACCACTCTCATTGTTTATGCTTGTTACAAGTCTATTTTGGATATCAATTCCAAATGACAGGTGCTTGTGGACTATTACTCAGACAATATGAACAATCATCACACAGAGACTGAAGAAAGTCCAATGAACAATGATGAGAATATCTTTACGTTTCCGAGGGGTGGCGTGACATAAAGCGCATAGTAAAGGTGCATTTCTTTTTAAACACGCCAACATGCTGTATCAGGACTTGGATTTAGGTAGATAGACGATGAGCCACTGTTGGGGGGAGTGTTCCCACCCTTAGTCTGTATTGTTCTGGGCAGCTAGGTGTGACGTCGATGATTAAATATCCGTGAGGATCTTTCTAATAAAAAGGCCTTCGTCCAGGAAAAATTTGTTGAGCCAATATATTTATCTGTAATCTGTCTCGAGGGTTTTTACACAGTACCAGATAATTACTGTTTAAACTGATGGTGCGGCTGTGTTTACCTTGTGATGTCTGTATTGTGTAAAAATTCTGACTACATTGGGATGGTCAGAGGCCTGAAAAATGACATCGTCCAAAATAAACAAATGATTTTGATCAGGAGGAAACAGCTTTTCATCATCAAAAGAAGGAGGCAGGCCATCAATAGATTTAATCTTTTTCTTCTTCTTTTGCAGTTCAGAATACAACGGTTGAAACTATGTAAAAATCAGGCAGTATGTCCATCACATGATTACAGTTTTCCAAAACAGACTTTACAAAATAAGTCTTCCCACACCCTCTCGATCCTGCGACCAGACAAGAAAAAGGCACTTTCAGTCTGGGGTCAAAGTCAATTTCCTCGGATGAAAACATTTTCTCCTCCAAAAGGCAATGTTTGTCCTAGACTCAGCAGCTGACTTTTTTTGGAATGATGTGTTTTTAAAAAAGAAGCCTTTCTTATCTGGCACAATACTGTGCTGAGGGATTTTAATGACCCCCCTCTCGCCACAGTTTTGCACATAATCCTGAACCAGGTCTTTGACGCTATCAGAGTTGACCCTTTCACAGCATTGGTGCACCTGCATAATGCCTTTTAAGCGTAAAACAACCTTGTTGTATATTGAGTTTGGTAAGTATAACTCTTTGGACCCGCAGCCACAAATTCTTTGATGTTATCTCCCCCTAACTCATCCGTCAAATCTCCCAGGTAATTACCCAGCTTGAGCCGTGTCTCTCCCTCTTTTGTGACATAGATGAGGCTTTCTATATTGCATAAAGGACTCTTGTCTTGTCTTGCAGCTGTTCCAAATAACTGTACAACATCAGACACCCGTAGGCTGTGGTGAAAGTGGCTATAAAAACATTATCTACCTTATTTGGTGGCAGGATACAACGGTCTCCGTAAGACCACTGTACCAAAGCCACTCTGTCATTGACGAAGGAGAAGTACTTGACTTTATATTTTTCAGAAAACATGAGGTTAAAGAATTCTTCTGGGTCTGTGACTAGTTTGGTTTGTGTTTGGTTGCATCTCTGCAAACTTACCCCAAAAGGAGTTCAGACAATTTAGACATTTGCCTTTTAGCAGGGTTTGGTTTGGTTTGATCAGCCTCCAGCAAAATCCCTTGGTTTGCATGATAGTCACTGATGTACTTTTCTCTGCTTTCCTGATCTACGGCGTTGGACGGGTAACCCGAAGCTTCCTGTTTACCTTTCAGAAAAGTGTAGTGGACACATATAGAATCACTCTGTCTATCAAAGTGCTGTACCTCAGTTATTTCAGCTATCAATAGCCCATCTCCAAAGCCTTGTTAAATTCAGGAGTGACCCAGACACCGGTCAATGCCTGCATCATCTCTATTCTGACACGGACCCTCCTGCAAATTGAGTTAGGCACATGCCTGACAAAGGGTAAACACAAGCTTAGCCCTCGTCGTTCTATAGGGCAGGACTGAAAAGTACAATTCTCTCAGCGGGTAGACCGTTGCCCGGATTAGCCCAAAGTAGCTTTGAGGTTCTTGGAAATCTTTATAGATAATTTCAGGGTGTCCGAGAGGATAGGGGAAGTTGATGTTACAGTAAGGATAGAGAGATGTCATATCTATATAAGAGATTGTCTCGTTTGACACAGCAGTGTGTTTCAACTTTTTAGCAGAGGTACGCCCTCCGTACAAAGCTTCGCAGGGTGACAATGGCTGTGGAGCATTATATTGTTTGAGAAACTCCTTCAACCCCTGATGAGATTTCTTCAACATCATCCACGTATGCTCACGCACGATGATGAGTTTTACCTTGTGTATGGCTTCTAACTCACGTAATTTCTTCTCACAGCTTGCCTGCAAATCTCTGAAGGGACGGTAGAGGACAGGTGTCGTGCGCTTGATAGCAAATTGAACAGCCGTGATAGAAACATCCTAGAAACTCATAGACATATTTCACCCAAGCAATCTTAGCATACCTGTCTACAAAGAATTGCCTCAGCTGTTTTTCCCCCTTATTTAAAGCGTGTTGGATAGGGATGTCATGGGTGTGTGACAACCACTCTAACCATTGGATACCGACATTTGAAAATGTTTTGAACTGACACCTGTAGTCTTCTGGAGAGGGGATTGCTAAAGTTTTTGGTGGTAGAAAGTTTGTAAGAAACACCTTCATGCATGCAGACACGATGGTCGCTCGGCCGAAGGGATCAACGGTGGTTTTATCGATATACTGTTTCCTGAACAGCATGCAACCCTCAGTGAGAATGTCTACATCATTTTGACCATAGAGGTGACCACATAGTTAAATGTGCTATGCCGCACCGTCTTGTACCAGCTGTAAAAGTCTTTTAGTTGCTCCGTTATCATGGTCTCAATACTGTAAGACTGAGGGGGTGGATACTCGCCTGTGTAACTCAAATAGGTCTGTGAGCTGAATCCATGAGGAAAGTACCCCTTGATTTTATCATTAAACCCCAGTGCTTTCGGCATGCATACTAGCTAAACACATGATTAGAAAGGACAAAGAGTCAATGTATCTTTGTTTGTAATCTATTGGTGACACAAATGACTTTTGACCCTTGCATAATCAAAGAGGGTTTTAAACCCAGTTTGACTATGGCTTTGATAAGGAGATAGCTGTCAAAACCTCTAAGGTTTGTGTAGACACTAAAAGTGGAACGTGAACGCCGTTCTTGTTGACGTAGGTTTCAAAATTATTAAACACCACTTTTTCATTGTGTTTTGATTCAAAACATTGTGTAACATTTGGATGTAGCACTGATGAACCTCTGTCTCAGAGTCAGAGATCAATTTCTCGCTGCAAATTTTATATTTCACAGGCTGACACTTTGTTTACCATTACCGTTCATGGCACAGTAGTACAGCCTTGCACATTTGGTATATTTTTTGTACAAGGCACAAGCGCTGGCATATGTTTGAGCTCTTGATCTCTGTGTAGGTTCTTTGTGTATGGTCGAACAGTGTATGGTGTTCGAGTTTCGAGAGTTTGATGGCCACAGGCAGGAATGACTTCCTGTGGTGCTCTGTGGTGCTTTTTGGGTATATGAGTCTTCCTCTGAAGGTACTCCTTTGTTTGACCAGCATGTCATGGAGTGGGTCCACTGTCCAAAATGGCAAGTAGTTTGGCCAGCATCCTCCTCTCTGACACCACCGCCAGAGAGTCCAGCTCCACCCCCACAATGTCACTGGCTTTACGGATCAGTTTGTTGAGTATGTTAGCATCCGCTACCCTCAACATGCTGCCTCAGCATGCAACAGCATACAGGATAGCACTGGCTACCAAAGACTCATAAAACATCTTCAGCATTGCCCGGCAGATGTTGAAGGACCTCAGCCTCCTCAGAAAATAGAGGTGGTTCTGGCCCTTCCTGTAGACAGCTTGAGTGTTCTTAGCCTAGTCCAGTTTATTGTCCATGTGTACTCCCAGGTACTTGTAATCCTCTACAATCTCCACACTGACCCCCTGGATGGAAACCGGGGTCACTGGTGCCTTGGCCCTTCGGAGATCAACAACCAGCTCCTTAGACTTTGTCGCATTGAGCTGCAGATGGTTCTGCTCACACCATGAGACAAAGTTCCCCACCACAGCCATGTACTCAGACTCATCACCATCGCTGATACATCCCACCACAGCAGAGTCATCAGAAAACTTCTGAAGGTGGCAGGACTCTGTGTGGTAGCTGAAGTCTGTGTTGTAGATGGTGAAAAGGAAGGGAGAGAGGACAGTCCCCTGAGGGGCCCCAGTTTTAGAGGGATACAGGATGTTTTGACAATTGAGAAACACCATGGACATCTTTATGGTTATATTTACCCCATGTGAGGAGTTTCACATGTCAATTTCAAACTGCCTTCACAGATGGCTGACCTTTAGGGGTGATGGTATTACAGAGGAAATCTGATATACCCTCATTTTCTTAGAGCTGCAAGAGATGCTACTCATGCAGGCTAATGCTAGCCACACATCACAGTCTGCACAGGAGTTGTAAGGAATGCTGCACGTTGACATTCATCAACAGATATCTGGACATTTATTCAACTTCAAAACTTTAATCATTTCACACCTCACTCTGCACCAGACAGACAACAGAGAAGGATGTATTTATTTCTCCTGAAAGAATAGATTTTACAGATGGTAAGTTTGTAAATAATTTTATACTTTTGCTACTATTGACTTCACTTATATGATTTAATTATTTAATCATATTATTTAATTTACAGGTTTTTTTTCAATCCCACGCCTACTTCACTCCCATTCGCTCCTGCTCACCACGCCTGCTTCACTCCCATTGGCTCCTACTCACCATGCCTGCGTCACGCTAATTGGCTCCTGCTAACCACACCTGCTTCACGCTCATTGGTCTACGCATAGCGCAGCCCACTTCCGGAGGGAGTGAGGATCAAGGGGGCGGGGTTTAATTCATGTTTAATCAATGTCAAAGGTCACCATCAATCACCCGTCGATTAAAAAGTGGCACAAAGGGTTGCACATCACATTGCTGTGCCAGTCCACTGGGCCTCTTCAAGCGTTTGGATGAGGGCTGTTTCCCTTGTCCGTGTGGCTTGATGTTTACTAACTAAGCTGAACAGCTACAGTTAGCTATGCAGCTAGCGATTACTTTAGCAACAATTAAAGCTATCTGTTCAGCAGAAAACTCCTTAAATCATCGAAAGTTGAGGCAGCACAGCCAGAGGTCATCATACAGTGTGTTCTTTGTGTACTCCATCCATGAGAATCCATTTTGCCTGTTGTGGCTTCTTCTTCTTGTTTCGCACTTTACTAGGTGCCCCTTCAACGTGGCCCTGGATACATTCGCGTATGGACAGCTAAAAGAATGTTGCCCAGACCACCTCTGAATGTGGTCTGAGTGATCGGATCTCAATGCGTCTTTAATGCATCTTAGGTGCATTCACACCTTTACTTAGAGCTGTCCACTTGTGATCAGATCACCCGTGATGCTCGTAATGCCAGGTGTAAACAAGGCCCCAGAGGATGAACCCGTTTCATGAACTCTAACGCCACCCTCCAGTCACACTTTACAGTTACAACACTACTGTCGCTAACGGCTCTTAGTATAGTTAAATCATCATAATGTTGTTCGTTTAAGCTCTTTCGTAACAGGGGCTTCAATTAGCATGTCATCCTCTGCGTGTCACTAGTGAGCCTCCTATAGTATTCTATTTTGTATGTGTTAGTTGGTAATGCTGCTAAAAGCAGAAAGCAGAAATAACTCTTTAGCCAACCTATGAAAGACTGTGTTCAGTACTCCAGTTGAGACAGGTGCTCTTCCTGAAACAATCAGACAAAGAGATCACTACAATCCCCTCAGCATACAACCTCGCTAATAGAAACTCAGCTCTGGGAGTTGCAGATACATCTTGAAATCAATTCTGGAGCCACAGTGGGAGAATTGACATTCTTACCTGTTTTACTTTTTTTTTTTTAAGTAAAGCACCTCTTCACAGTCCTCAAAGCCCTGGATAGATATGTTCTTCTTGGCTGCTGATAATTGAATTGGATTTGTTGGATGAGCTGATACAGTAGCAGCATTGAGGTATTGATCTATGCTCACATGGGAAACAGTCCATTTTTTTCTAAAGATACTTTTTACTCTCTGCAGAATTTGGATCTTAACCGTGGAAGTCTGTCATGAGGGTTTTTCAAATATGCATTCAAAAGAAAGTGGCTTTAGCACAGAATTATTAAATCATTATTAGGTTATCATGGAGAATACAGTAGCCTGGACCAACCAAGTCTATCAGCAGAGCGTGAGCTGATAATTATGTTGTTATCAATTTCCTATTAAATCTTAAGTAGATTAATTAAAATCCAGGATATGTAATAGACTGATTTCAAGATGCAATAACATATGTAAAATATGTTACAAGTGTACATTCACATTATGGCATCAGATGTCAGGAGAGCAATGTGTTTACACAGGACATGTGGCAGTGCCATCCTACATTCATTTCACCATCAAACAGGTTGTCTAGACATTATAATGCTGTGTGTGACAGCAGTTATGTCAAGTCTTCTTGTCAATGATTTATTATTACATTTGGTCAACAGAAGGTTCAGCAGTGACTTCTCAGGCTCCACCCCTCTCTACACTAAAACTGAAGTCATCTCCACTCATCTCTTACTAGAGTTTGATTCAACACTACTCATTAATCACTAAACTTTCAAGAGTTAAAAAACAAATCAGGTCAACTTTATTAGATTGTTGTACCTTTCTCAAGCAGCATTGTGGTCAGTAGTTTTCATTCCAATCAGCCCATTTGACTTCATGTCTACAAGAGGTAGTTGTATGAGGGGAGAAGTCAAAGGGTAAAGCAAAAACCAAAGGGTCAACAAAATCACAAGGAATCATCTTGTGGTGACCATGAACATCGAGACCAAATTTCATGGCAATCCTGCCACTCTTCAATTTTTATTTTATTTATTTATTTATATAGCGCCAATTCATAACAGAAGTTAGAGCAGGTCTAGACCATACTCTTTATAATATACTCTTGTTGAGATATCTGTTGGTATTTGCATTGTTGCATTGTGCCTCCCTCTCTCCCACTCCCACCCCCCCTTTCCCAAAACCTCTCTCTCTCTCTTGTTTGGTACAACTGTGGTAGAGCGAGTCGTCCACCAATCGGAAGGTCGGCGGTTCGATCCCTGCTTCCCCCAGCCCCCATGTCGACGTGTCCTTGGGCAAGACACTGAACCCCAAATTGCTCCCGAGGGCCCAGGACATGTGGGCTCTGTGCCTTCGTTACTTTGATGAGCAGTTCTGCCATCACTGTATGAATGTGTGTGACTAGGGTGAATATGATATGTAGTTGAAGTGCTTTGAGTAGTCAGAAAGACTAGAAAGGCGCTATATAAGTACAGTCCATTTACCATCTCTCTCTCTCTCTCTCTCTCAAAACCTAACACGGCAGCAGCGGATGGCCGCCCACCATTGAGTCCGGTTCTGTCTGAGGTTTTTGCCTCTTAAAAGAAGTTTTTCCTTGCCACTGTCGCCAAATGATTGCTCATGGTGGGATTTGTTGGGTCTCTGTAATTAATATTATAAAGAGTATGGTCTAGACCTGCTCTATAGGAAAAGTGCAATTAGATAACTTCTGTTATGAATTGGCGCTATATAAATAAAATTTAATTGAATCTTTAACTCCACAAGCATATTACACATCTCCATGTGCATTTGCAGATAAAGATGAGCTCTAAATTGGGATATGGAATATTATCTGATATAGAAAGAGACAAGTTATATCAATAAATAGTATTTTTATTTAATAGTCCAAAGGACCAGTGTAAAATGTCAATTGCCATTGCCCTTGTTAACAAAATGACCAAAATCCGTGCCCCTTGTTAAGATGCTCTGTGCTTTGTCTTGTAGTGGCGCTTCCCATTGCTGCTTTTAATAATCGCGGCAGCAGAATGTTTGTATTATTTACAATTTGTGTATTTATTTGATAATATAATGTTACAGGTACCGTCTGGCACCACGTAAACAGCTTATATGCTCTCTCTGGAAACAGGAGAAATAAATGAGACAGGGCAAACTCTGCGTCTGTTTTTCATCTCGCTCAGCAGAAAGAGGAGAGAGGATTTATTAGACATTCACAATTTAAATCCCCCTCTGTTACAAAAACTCAATGTTCACTATGAAATAAACACAACTTCAAAATAAAATACAATTTGTCTTTTTTTCATCTTTCAGCAAATGCTGAGTTTTGTGTGATTAAATAAATCAAAATGACAATAACCACAGTTA
This sequence comes from Siniperca chuatsi, assembly GCF_020085105.1. NCBI lineage: Eukaryota > Metazoa > Chordata > Actinopteri > Centrarchiformes > Sinipercidae > Siniperca > Siniperca chuatsi. The sequence continues at coordinate 37,590,793 of NC_058042.1, forward strand.
CCTTGTAAGTTGTCTCTTTTCACCTCAAAATAAAACATATCTTATGTTATCACTTACATATAAAACATTGCTTATGTTACCACTTACATATGGTTCCTAAATGCATTTTCCATTTCCAGCTAAAGTCCTTTTTACTCTTCCCAAAATGCATGAGCAGACAGATTTTTAACTTATTTTTTAACCAATTTAAAATATATCACATTTGTTTTTAACATTAGCTTTTAACCATTACATAAACTCAGTTTTTAACATTTGCTTTTAACATCTTACACAATATCATACATTTGAAAAGTATTAAGACTTTACAAAAATGTTCAAGGAAATAAAACTCTGTCCGACGTGACTTTGGTAGCAACAGGTGATGTTAACAGGCGCGAAAATGCGGGTACTGCTATATGTACATATATGTCCACATATTCATAACACAGCCTTATTAGCGGACATTAAAACATTCAGTGAAATGTCAACATATTACACTTCAGGTACTTAGCTTAATTTACTATTCCACCAACCTGGAAACAGGAAATAGAAGAAAGAAGAAATAAATGAGACGGCAAACTCTGTGTCCGTTTTTCATCTCGCTCAGCAGAAAGAGGAAAACCGCAAAGCGTACAAAACTGACGTAAAGCCCTGTGGAGCACAATAAGCGCCACACTACTCCCTGCTGGCGAACTGTGTACAATGTTAAGGCACAGCTGTTCTGCACGAACAGACCCGAGATGAGCAAGAAAAACACTGCATAAATGCAGAAACTGAAGAAACACTGAGCCTCGCGATGTACACGCGCCCCCATCTTGTCAAAAAGTCTTTTGGCCTATTGTTCATATAAAAATATTGACTAGTGCTGCTTTAAAGAAAATGTTATATATTATAATACCTGCACAAACAGACTGAAATATAAAAACAAAATTCACAAGACAGAAATTACAGTAAATAACCATTGTGTATATAAGGATGTTTTTTATTCCATTTTTCTTTTGGTAAATCACCAAAATATTTTACAAGAATTTTGTACATATTCTATATTGTTTGGATAGTTGGTATGTTGACAACTGGAGGTGTGGACTACTGTAGGAGTTTGTTTTCTTCACCTCTGCTTTCTGGATCTCATCCCAGTCGTCTCACAGGACAACGCCCCGTGCAATCTGCTATTACTCAGATCGATCTCTGTAATATTGTGCTGAGGCAGGGGGACATCAATGTTGTTTTTTAAAAGCCTCATGTTACTCCTCAGGACAGCACAAACCTGCATCCCCATGAGGTTAAGAATCAAGCAAAAACCAACTGGATAAAAACAGATACATATTCAAGTTAGATAGTAAAATGGCTGACAGTCATGTGTTGCAGTCATGGGCCACAAGAGTTCAGCTCCAAAACAGACACAGGGGCTGCTGGTTGAAGAAGTATGCTAGTTCATCTCAGGTGCTTTCTTTGGTCTATGCATTATTGAAGTGGAACAGAGCAACAGTAAATATACACATGCATGCACATCTGATCTCAACACCATCTAGCAACTCACTGGATCTGTGCTTCTATCCTCACAGATGCAGTCACACACTCCTCTCCTTTAATCTAGAGTAGCAGTTATTATTATTTGTCTGCTTTGCTTTCAGTTATTTTATAAACGTTAATCTCACCAAACGTTAGACTGCAAATACATTGTGACGAATAATAATAATCTACAAGACAGTGTAGTCCCTCATTCGTCCAGGAGTGTTCCATCGTAGAAAAGGTTTCAGTCATAGTCACCTGGACACTGTTTTCAGAATCAAGACGTTTCGGCTCCCATCCGGAAGTCATGCACAATTTAGAATGACTTCCGGATGGGAGCCGAAACGTCTTGATTCTGAAAACAGTGTCCAGAAGACTACGACTGAAACCTTTTCTACAATAATAATCTACATTACAACAGTATGTTGTTTAATCTTCAAATGACCTTTATATGCAACTAATTTGTAACAGCAAATACATTGGCTTGTAGAGAGAAGATCCACACACCAGTCTTGCACACACCACTGCTTTGCACAACTGGAAAATAACATTTAATCTGGAGTAAAAATCAGTGGTGGCCAACAGGTTAGAGAAGCAGGCTTGTGACTGGAAGGTCGTCGGGTTCAATCCCCCAGACCGGCAGGATAATCTGGGTGGGGAAAGCAGCACTGGGCCCTTAAGGGCTCAGTGACCAGCAGATCAGACTGTGGTTGTACTGGACAGCGTCCAGGTGTGAATGTGTAACTGTGTGAATTTGATCAGGGCGAAACTCCCCTGAATAAATAAAGGTGAAAAAAAATGATCAAGTATATTTAAAGGGAAACTTTAACTGAAAAGGGCGGCACCACACCGCTCCAAAATCAACTAGCTAGAACAACTACTGGCCGAAGGCAATGTTCCTGTAGATATGGAAGAAAACAATTTTAATAGTGTAATGCTGGAATCAGACATTCAGGGCTACTTGTATGAGCCAGAACACAGTGCGGAGGAGTTACGGCATATGGAGAAGGAAGAGGCTCAAGCGTCGAGCACCGCCAGCTGAGGATAGCGGTGCAGAGCGCCCCGTGCTGGGGACAACTGGTGGTGCAGCTGCGGTAAAGTGGAGACGCTGTGCGCTACACCAAAGCTTTGGGCCACATATGGACAGGGAAGTGCTTGAGACATACTTCAGGATCCCTGGAACAAACAGCCAAAGCAAGCGGGGCCACACGGACATCTGAGCATAGAATAAGTGCAATAGCCAGTGTTTTGTTACGAGCGCGACAATGTTACAGTGTGAAAACATACAATACACGATTTTGATGAGGCTTAGCACATACACTGCCCCAGTTTGTTACCTGGCAGGGCTATCATAGTTTAGCCTAACATTAGCAGCTCTGACCGGCTGTTTGTATGAGTTGGGCAAGTTTGGGAGTGGGAGTGGCCTTGGAAGGCAATGGGCCCAGTACATTCTGGTTGTTGTAGGTTTTCTACCTTTTGAGCAAAAGGGAATACCACAGCCCTTTTTCTCTGTTTCCTCTGGTCATGTAGCACCAATTTCAAAAATATCTTTCTATTGCATAGACAGCCCAGTTTTATGAAAATATCATCTTTCCAGCGGTGAAATATCCCTTTAACAATTATTGCCTGTGGTTTGTTGCAGGCATATTACCAAACCATCCCGTCTTTGTGATGGCTACTGGATATTTGTAGATTTGGACCAAAGGATTCGTCACCATCCTTTGTGTTTTCTGTTGTTATCTTTATGTCTTGTAATCCTACAGTAAAATTATGTTACCATCCAAGGCTTCAGACAACTGTTTACCCCAGTCCACTATCATTTCATATGCTTCTCTTTATTACTGTGTACACCTGGTTAGAAAATCAAAAGCAATTTCACTTTTTCCAAACTTGGTGAAAAAAACAGAAATCAGTCACGTTTCTAGTTTTCTGTTGTCTCCCTGAAGTTGACTATTTGATTAATTGCAGTAGTCATCCTCCCACCATAGCTGCTGTCCTTCAGAGTCACTCAATGGCAGTAACACGTCAACACTTTCCATCTTGCATATTTTCACAAAAGAAGAAAGAGATGTTGACTAGTATTACAAACCTTGTTGCCTTTGTGTTATTTCATTCAAAAATATGTGTGTTTGTGAAGGGTTTAGCTAGAGGAAAGCATTTCAGTAAATGTAGTTTAGTTTATGTAACAGCAGGGTATATAAAAAGTGGATGGCCTGATCCAATTCCTGTCATGAATGTAAACATGGCCTCATCAGTTCCTCTGCTGCTTATACTTAATCAACTTGGCTGCCAGAATTTAAGCTTTGCTCTGTTTTAACTTATTTGTGTTGTATTATGCATCAGTGTTGCTTTCCTCTCCTAATAGGCCCTAAGAAAGTAATTACTGGCCGGCAGCACCACTTTGTCTCTCTCCCTCCCTGCGGCTCTGGATATAACCATTTCAGCAGTGATAGTTGGACCACAACTGTGCTGTAGCAGAGTAGACATGGCTGTCATCCTGACTTCTGTTGTCCAAAAGTATTTTTAGTAACAACCTGACAACATGAGCAGTACAAACTGCATATTTTTCTTCCTCTATCTACCTTTTCATATTCCTAGTGTTTGACAGACAGCATACTATGTTTTTAAGGTGGTATTGGGCTGATTTCATAATTGTCTTTATGTGGCTGTTTAAGTCAGAATCCATAACTAAATCAAGATTTCTGGCTTGATTTGTAGATTTTAGTTTCATGGATTCAAGGTGAGCACTGACTTTTAAACAATTATTTCACTTTTTGTTCTGTGTTCAGTTGTAGAAAATTTTGGCACATCCATTCACTGATATGTTCAAGTGTAAAGCACTGTAGTCATGTGGTGACACTTTTATGTAGAGTTGTGTGTCACCTGCATAAGTAGGGTATATGTTGTTATTTAGCCTTTCTGAGGGTATTGCATGGTTAAATCAATTATTTTAATTTCATGAAAAAAATTGAGAATCAGTCAGGTCAGTCAGGTTTAGTAGGCCCCTACTACCCCATATATTTGGGACAGATGTGTGATGATAACACCTATTCAATATGCTGATAGAAGTCGAATTAGGTGCAAACTGTGGTAGTCTGCCACCTTTTCCTCTCCAGCCCTGTGTTCTCTGTTGTGTTCCCCTTCCTGGTGTGTCTTGTGGGTCCCCTACTTGTCTTTGGATATGTGTGTGTGTATGTGTGTATGTTACCTGCCTGGCTCTAGGAACCTCCCACCTGCGGCTGATCACCAGCACACCTGTCTCCTATCTACTCATCAGTCTTCACAGCTTATATACCAGGCTTTTCCACTACTCCGATGCCAGATCGTCCCCGTACATTGTACGACAACTACGTCTAGGCTCTCGCTAAAGCTAAGTACTTTTTGCAAGTGTGTTTTTCCTTCGTGTTTTTGATCCTGTCTGTTTTTGCTCTGCCTAAGGCATTACCCGGTGCTGGTGATCGCCGCTCCTGTGGTTTCCTGGATTCCTGTCTGCCTGTCTGCCTGCTTCTCCAGCCAGCTTCACCTTGCCTGTCGTCATCTGTTTACACTGCTCATTCACCATTCGACTTTATTACGAATAAAGTGTGTTTTGGATTACAGAGACTTCTCGGTATTCTGCATTTTTTGGGGTTCGAAGATCGTGCATACGACACAAACAGAGTGAGTAGCCAGGCAGAAGTCTTCTGACTGTGTTGCCTGTTTCTGGTTGTGCTACTCTGTGTAAACCTGTAGTGCTGAAACAAAGCACATTACAGTGAAATGTAGAAAAGTAGATACAGAGTTAGTCAAGTATTCTTAAAATGTTTTACGATCTATTAACAAGTTGAGTAGTTATTATTTGCATTTATTTTAAATGCTTAATTTGTTTGCCATTTGAAAATGATTTGTTAATAATTACCCCCAATGGCTTGTAAATTACTTTAAAAAATAGTTCAAGGATCTCATCAAGTTCACTGCAATAGGCTCCGACTACAAGCCAGTGGTTTCTTTTTGAAGGCTACTGGACACTTTATTCAATCAGAATCAGAATCAGAAATGCTTTATTGATCCCCGTGGGGAAACTCTTTGTTACAGTAGCTCGCCTTTACGTCAGTGCACACAGGAGAAGTACTAGAAAATGATATGATACACTATAAACACTATAAAACAGGTCAGAAAATAAATTAAGTATCAGGTCGGTATAAGAAACTAAGTGTCGAGTACCAAGTGGGTTTACTGGTTGATGATGAAAGTACAGTATAAAATACAGTGTCACCAAATATGTAATAAGTAATAGTAATAAGCGGAGGTGCATGTACTGTCAAGAGTAATAGAGGTATATAATATCAATAATATATAAGAAAAACTAACATGGGAAAACTAATATTGGACGGGAGTAGTATACAGAATATTGCACAATTATTAATTATGGCGGAGATGTAATGCTCAATGTCCAGTTTAGTGACCTAGGGTCAAGACCTAGGGTCAAACAGACTAACCCTTAGAGGGAGGAGTTAAATAGTTTGATGGCCACAGGCAGGAATGACTCCTGTGGTGCTTTTTGGTGGGATAAGTCTTCCGCTGAAGGTGCTCCTTTGCTTTACCAGCATGTCATGGAGCGGGTGGGAGACACTGTCCACGATGGCGTGTAGTTTGGCCAGCATCCTCCTCTCTGACACCACCGCCAGAGAGTCCAGCTCCACCCCCACAATGTCGCTGGCCTTACGGATCAGTTTATTGAGTCTGTTTGCATCCGCTACCTTTAACCTGCTGCCCCAGCATGCAACAGCATACAGGATAGCACTGGCCACCAAAGGCTCATAGAACATCTTCAGCATTGTCTGGCAGATGTTGAAGGACCTCAGCCTCCTCAGAAAATAGAGGCGGCTCTGGCCCTTCCTGTAAACAGCTTGAGTGTTTTTGGTCCAGTCCAGTTTGTTATCTAAGTGTACTCCCAGGTACTTGTAGTCCTCCACAATGTCCACACTGACCCCCTGGATGGAAACCGGGGTCACTAGTGCCTTGGCCCTCCGTAGATCTACAACCAGCTCCTTTGACTTTGTCACATTGAGCTGCAGATGGTTCTGCTCACACCATGAAACAAAGTTCCCCACCACAACCCTGTACTCCGTCTCATCACCACTGCTGATACATCCCACCACAGCAGAGTCATCAGAAAACTTCTGAAGGTGGCAGGACTCTGTGTGGTAGCTGAAGTCTGTGGTGTAGATGGTGAAGAGGAAGGGAGAGAGGACAGTCCCCTGAGGGGCCCCAGTGTTGCTGACCACGCTGTCCGACACTCAGTGCTGCAGGCGCATGTGCTGTGGTCTGCCAGTCAGGTAGTCCACAATCCAGGACACATGGGAGGCATCCACCTGCATTGCTGCCAGCTTCTCTCCCAGCAGGGCAGGCCGGATGGTGTTGAAAGCACTGGAGAAGTCAAAAAACATGATCCTTGCCGGCCTGTCCAGGTGGGTGTGGATGCGGTTAAGCAGGTAGATGATGGTGTCCTCAACTCCCAGCCAGGGCTGGTAGGCGAACTGAAGGGGGTCCAGGAGGGGTCTGACCATGGGCCGCAGCTGTTCCAGCACTAGTCTCTCCAGTGTCTTCATTATGTGGGAGGTCAGTGCCACCGGTCTGTAGTCCTTGGAGCCACTGGAGCGTGGCGTCTTCGGCACAGGAACGAGGCAAGATGTCTTCCACAGAACACGGACCCTTTGAAGACTCAGGCTCAGGTTGAAGACATGTTGAAGGACTCCACATAGCTGGGGGGCACAGGCTTTTAGCACCCCGGGGCTAACGCCATCGGGGCCTGCAGCCTTGTTTGAGTGGAGCTTCATCAGCTGTCCTCTCACCTGGTCAGCCGTCAGGCACACAGCAGAAGTTACAGGTGGGGGAGGGGGGGGAGTCGTCGGTCAGGAGAGGGCCGTTAGTCTGATGGGGAGGGGGGAACAGAGTACTCAGAGGAGCTTGAGGGCCGACAGCAGCTGAGTTAGAGGGGGGATGAGCAGGAGCCGATGTGTCGAATCTGTTAAAGAACAGATTCAGTTCGTTGGCCCTGTCCAAGCTGCCTTCAACTCCTTTGCTGCCAGTCGATCTGAAGCCAGTGATGGTCTTCATGCCGCTCCAGACCTCCCTCACGTTGTTCTGCTGGAGTTTCCGCTCCAGCTTCCTCCTGTGCTTCTCCTTGGCTTCCCTGATTTTCACCTTCAAGTCAGCCTGGATAGCCCTCACCTCCTCCCTATTACCATCAGTAAAGGCCCTCCTCTTGGCATTCAGGATGTCCTTTGTTACCCACGGTTTGTTATTTGGATAACAATGGACCATCTCAGCAGTCCATTGCAGTCCACACAGAAGTTAATGTAATCAGTAATGCACTCAGTGAGCCCGTCAATGTCCTCTCCATGAGGCTCACAGAGTGCATCCCAATTTGTCACCTCAAAACATTCCTGCAGTGTCTCATAGGCCTCCCCTGACCATCTCCTCACTGTCCTTGTGGTTGCGGGCTGCCTTTTAACCAGAGGCACATAGCAGGGTTTAAGGTAAACCAGGTTGTGGTCTGACCTACCCGGGGGGGGAAGAGCTGTATGCATCCTTAACGTTAGCATACAGCAGGTCCAGTGTCCTCTCCTCTCTAGTAGGACAGCTCACATACTGGGTGAAATTAGTCAGTGTTGTTGAAACACTGACATGGTTGAAGTCACCCGAGATTAAAATGAGTGCACTCGGGTGTTGAGTCTGGAGATGTGCTATGGAGGTGTGAATGGCGTTGCACGCCGATGCCGGGTTAGCAGAGGGGGGGGTGTAAACAGCCACAACAATGGCATGTGAAAATTCACGTGGCAGATAATATGGCCGGAGTCCCACAGCTAACAGTTTAATGTCCGGGCTACAGATGCTCTGCTTGATGGTAATGTGACCAGGGTTACACCATCTGTTGTTAACGAGAACAGCAAGCCCGCTGCCTTTCCGCTTACCACTCCCAGTGTGATCCCTGTCGGCCCGAACAGTCTGAAAGCCGTCGATGGAAATGTTATGGTCCGGGATATCCTGGTGTAGCCATGTCTCTGAGAAGCACATCAAGCTACACTCACGAAACTCCGCTTGACTCCGGGCTAACGCCGTTAGTTCGTCCATTTTATTCGCCAGCGATCTCAGGTTGCCCATGACGAGAGAAGGCAGACACGGCTTAAATCTCTTATTCTTAAGTCTCTTTTGTCTGCACCCCTCTCTCTTCCCTCGCCGCTTCATTCCACCTCTACATCCTCGGTGTGTCCTCCTCCAGATCTCCGTGGGGACATCGGTTGTCCTGGGCGCCATGCTGCTCGGCTTCAGGGCGATCAGCTGTTCCCTGGTGTAAACAATGCGGCCAAACAACTGATCTGCAGCGGTGCCCCGACCGAGTAGCAGATGAAGAAGTTCCACGGCGAAAAAAATTGCAAAAACACTTTCTACCCTCATTTTTGCAAAGAGCGTAGTTTAAATTACACTTACACACAAGTTACTCAAGTTTGGAAGAAAAAAGGAAAGTTAAAAGTTACCCAATACTAGAAATACTTAAAGTACTCGATTAATTTAGGAGGTTGAGACCCAGGTATACCGAGGCAACATAACACTCGAAACTCGCCGCACCACTTACAGGTGTAGCATTTTTAGCCACGCTAGCGACATGGTTCTAGAGATGGCAATGTCGGTCTGTTGGCCTGCCCACCACTTTGGTCCAGAATTAAATATCTCACCAACTATTGGATGGATTGGTGCCCAGAGGATGAATCCTAATGATTTTGGGAATCCCCTGACTTTTCCTGTGATAACACCAGCAGGACAAAGGTTTCATTTATCCTGTGTCTCAACATCTATTGGATGCATTGGCACAACAATTGGTACAGACATTCATGGTTCCCAGATGATGTATCCTACTGATTTTGGTGATCACCTGGTTTTTCAAACAAGTCCCACAAATTAAATGAGAAAATATATTGTTTGTCCATGTCCTCTAGAATGACACATAGAAGTGTTTTCTGATCTGACACCTCTTTCAGCAGATGACATCATCTGTTTGAGCCTTCCACACTGTTACAAATCACTGTTGTAACAGTCTGTATTTGATACATAGCACCATTTCCATCCCAACCATCACATACAATACAATACATACGATTGCAGATTGCTCCTTTGTGTACATTTGTTAGTGTCATCTACTGAAATAAAGAAAACCTTGCCAGAATTCACCTCAGGAAAAGGCCAAAGCCAAAAACACAAACGAGATATTGGCAGTTTAATTCAGCCTATAAATATATAGATATGAATGTACGTGTTATGTAAGTTTGTCAGACATTGAAATCTTTGATTTGAGCTTTGATTTGAGCTTTGCACTACTAGCACAAACTTTAACAAATGCAGCAATGCACTCAACAAGTAAAGGTAGTGGAATCTGAAGACTTAATAAACCACCACTCTTTTTGCAAAACTGCTCAAACTCCCGTGCATAACTCCCCCTAAAACCACATCTTGTTGTTTTTACATCTCTGTTTCTCAATGTATTAAATAAACCAGATACAATGCTGTGTTAATTATTGAGCTTTAGAGGTGTTCGTAGGTATTTTTTTAAGTTTGGATCGAGCCACACTAGCTGTTTCCTACTTCTTCCAGTTTTTATGGTAAGCTAGGCTAACCCCATCCTGACTCCAGCTCTGTACTTAACGTACAGACATTAGAGTGATATCCATCTGAACATCTGACTCGGATAGAAAACAAATAAGTGTATTTCCCAAAATCATGCACCATTTCCTTAAAATAGGTGAACGATATATCAACAGATTATTTTTGGTCATCTTCTAAGTAAGCAAATCATTTCAAGGCTTCTAACAGATTTGTGATATCTCAGAAAAGCATTTATTACTCATTTAGGCATGAATATAAATGATTTCATCATGAACTAATGCCGAATAATAAATAACTTATAACTGGTTATTATTATACATCTTTCTGGACACATGCATGTTTTACATTGGCTTTTTCACCTGTGCTTCTATGTTGTATTCATCCTTTCAGAATACTCAAGCATCTGAATTAATAGCCACTGCAGAGCTGATGACAGAAGCTAAGAATAGCCACGTAATAATGGCTCAGTTCACACATTACTCCCCATGTGCCTGTGATAATCACATTTGATTAGGCAAATTGGATCAAATCAAACAGCATTGATCAGGTTTTTCATGTGCATTCAGTGTGGAGTCACTTACATGAAGGTAGACCTTTGTGAGTCCTCACTCCTTTCCCTACAGGGTTTAGATGGCCATTCTACGTCATTCAGCTGACTCGCCATGGGCGGCTACCTATAGCCCCTCATTATGACCCCATTCAGTCAGCCTGGCTTCCTGCCAGCACTGCTTCAATTTCCTCTGCTCACAGAACCAGAAAAGAACCACAACAGCTCCTAATCATCGCCGCTTTGCTGTTTCTGCAATCCGCTGAGAAGATTATGTCTTTCAAACCAGAGAGGAAAAAAAGTGCAGAACTGTGTGTCCAAAGAGAAACACCAGAGGAAAAATAAGAACCTGACCAACAAAAAGAATATAGTAGCTATATGGTCTACAAGTACTGTCAGCAAAATGAAATGATTGAGAATATTTCCGATCCCTGAGAATGAAACAGAATGGAAGGAAGTTTCAAACCCGTCTTTCACCTACGTAATATCGCAAAAATCAGGCACATCCTGTCTCAAAATGATGCCGAAAAACTAGTCCATGCAATTGTTACTTCTAGCCTGGATTATTGCAATTCCTTATTATCAGGCTACCCAAATAAGTCCCTTAAGTCTCACCAATGCATGGACTAGTTTTGTTGTGAGCAGTTTCATGTAGGAACTATTGGTAGAAAGAAAATAATTCCTACATGAAACTGCTCACAACAAGCTCTGTGGATTATTTTGTTATATTGTTGTCATATTGTTTTGATCGTCGGGTGATGCTCGATCAGAACAAGTTCATATGACGTGGTCTGACCTCATCTGAAATCAAAAGTGTTTATAGTTGTTGTGAAAGTCCACACTGGAAGGTGGAGTGACAAGCTGGCTATCGTATAGAGGGGGGAGATGTGATATCATTTAAATATGGAGATAACCGAGCACATTTTCAGACAGTCTCTCCTGGAAGACATTCATAGTGTTGACCTCATTTGTTCACATGTTAAGTGAATTAATACCCTTCACAATGGTTAAAGGGGCACCAAACTACATAGGTGCAATCAATTAAAAAAGGCTCTGTGTGTGTGTGTGTGTGTGTGTGTGTTTCCAAGATGGCTGCTTGGATGTAAAATGGCATCAAGCAAAAGAATGGGTGGATATTTCTGTGTTCTTCCTCCGTATGTCTTACATGCACAAGCATGTGGTCAGTTACAAAGAAGCGTGCGAGCAGGAGCTTTAAAGTTTCTCTCCACTGTGTGTGTGGTTGTGTTTAAGTCAAACTAGATGTGTGTGATGTTCCGGAACAGACAGGCAGGGAACACCCAGATGGAATTAGAATGTTCTTTATTGGAGAATAGCCAAAGTGTACTGGTTTACAGGTATGCGGGTATGGAAGTCTACAGGAGGGGAGACTCGCTGGAGACAGGGAGATCGCTGGAGACAGGGAGAATAGGTCTAAATGCCGAGTAATATGGAGAGTCCTAATCACTAACGAGGTCGGACACATACTGAGGTGAGTGCAGGGCTTTTATACTGGCTGTGATTGGGATCTAATGGGGAGCAGGAGTGTGATTGGGAGCAGGTGTGGATGGTTAGTGGATGGTGGATCCTGGCATATCCGTGACAGTATGGCATAGTGTACAGGAACATCTGCACTGAGTATGGACTGGAAACCCCGAGGTCAAAGTGGGAAACACCTCCAAAGGTGGTAGAGAATGACTGAGCCAAGATCCTGTGGGACTTCCAGATTCAGACTGACAGAATGGTAATGGCGAACCAACCAGACATCGTGGTGGTGGACAAGCAGCAGAAGAAAGCCGTTGTGGTTGACGTGGCAATACCAAGTGATGGCAACATCAGGAAAAAGGAACATGAGAAACTAGCGAAATACCAAGGACTCAGAGAAGAGCTGGAGAAGGCTTAGAAGGTGAAGACGACAGTGGTGCCCGTGGTCATCGGAGCACTCGGGGCAGTGACCCCCAAACTGGAGGAGTGGCTACAGCAGATCCCTGGAAGAACACCAGACATCTCGGTCCAGAAGAGTGCAGTACTAGGAACAGCAAAGATACTGCGCAGAACCCTCAAGCTCCCAGGCCTCTGGTAGAGGACCCGAGCTCGAAGGATGAGACCACCCGCGGAGGGTGAAGGACAAAGTTTTATGTTTTGCACAATACAGTGATGGCCTTCCTGCAAGTCAGCTTAGTTTCAGATCTTTATAATGTCTGTTTCCACCTTTTTTGTGACTTGTGGCTTATGATTTTTTTTTCTTTAAAGATTTTTTGTGCATTTTTGCTTTTACTTTATAGTGACAGCTGTAGAGGTAGAAGGGAGAGGGAAAGAGAGGGGACGACATGCCACAAAGGGACGTAGGTCTGAAGCAAACCCGGGCCACAGAGTGTGTTCATGTTGAAATGTATACATTAGTGTGGGCTTTTCATGATAAAGCACAAAGCTATCAAAGCACTGTGTAGGTGTTGAACCTGTTGAATTGTCCTCTAGGAACATTTGTCATGAGCTCTCCATCTCCATCTGAAAAGGGAGAGTAACATGTGAACTGCACTCCACATAAAGGTAGTTGACATTAAAGAATATTAAAGAGATGAACGCAGAGAAAGAATGAGGAGTGGTGTGACATTTGAGTATGTCACCATCTCATTTTTTAACTACAAAGGCTTCTCCTCCCCCCACCTCTCCCTCTCCGTTTCTAGCTCTATTCATATCTGTGTTTGTGTCCTCTCTGTTCTCGACCCTCCTGCCATTACTCCATGTGGCCTCAGCAGAGAAACAAAGTGAAGGCAGGTTTTTATGCAAATAGGATCAGTGTGACCATAGACCCTCGTTTTGAATAATTTCACAGCTCAGGCAGTCTGCCATTGGCTGGCTCCTTAGCTCCTCCTGCCAGCCTGGATGTATCTACACAGCCCAGGAAATGTACACCACTCTGTCAAGCCCAACCATCTGGGGAGATGTGGTGTCTACATTAGATCCTCTGCTGACGTGGCCCTGGCCCAGCTCTCTGTAACAAGCTGTTGGTAATGATGGCAGAGGAATTCAATTGCCAAGTCCCATTCTAAAGCTCTAATCTCTTATACCTCACATATTGTGCAAAACGAAGTGTTATATACACACATATCAAAAAGTGTTACATGGACAACCATTGTAAAAGTTTTAATATAAAAACTTGTTAACATTTAATTTCAGCCCTCTCACCTGAACCAACTGGCTATCAACAACAGCGTTGGTCTTGAGGTCCATCATGGTGTAGTTACCAAACGTCCCTGTTAAAACATTGTTACAACCTTCATACAGAATAAAACACCTGTCCAAAGTTTACAATTTTAATAATATATAAATACCTGGAGAGTCAGCCCTCATGTCTCCACCAACTATCACATTGTCCTCTTCACTGAGCCACCGTAGCATCACATCCTGTGCTGTTTTCCACTTGTTCACAACTGCTGGCTTAATGAACATTCTGGCATGTTGATGAAAAGTGTCATACTGGAAAAGCTGCAGTTGCATTGCTTTGAAGATCTGATGGTAGATAAAAATGACAAAAAAGGGTCTGTAAGAGCATTTCCTGTAATTTGATCTGAACCTGCTGCTACAGATTAAACATCATGACATGCCATATTCAACGTCTTTGAGCACATAGTTGTTCTTCATTTACCTTTTCAAGTTTGAAGAAAGATGCTCCATTCACATGCACTGCCGCGGTAAGCTGGAGGTTCCTTCCCAGAACAGGCCGGCTATCCTAATGCTGGGAGAACTGACATTGGAACCTAATATGCTAACCTGCAAAATAAACAGTAAAACAACATAAAACATGGCAAAACTTCCAGCTTCGAAGTTTAAAGTTGGTTCACAGACAGTCTGTATCAATCCATCCTCAAGCTTCAGTTTTGAAGCGAATCCTGCTTTGTACTGGCCCTCATTGAGAAAACAGTCAGAAGTAAAATGGTTTGCACACACAGAGGAGTTTTCCAATTGTTGTGGGCACATTTCCATCAAAAATAACATTCATCCACCGGGTCTTCACATCCTCAGATGTTGGGGCAGATGAAATCTTTTGTGTTGGTTCTTGCAACCAACAACAAACCAAGTTGCATGCTTTGCTCATACCTTCAACATCTTCGTGTTACCGCAGTCGGCGTTAGAAAGTGTTGGGGCCCCTGGCACTCCACAGATAAATTTATTTGTGGGACTTTAACTGAAACATTTTATTTAGAGACCACATGCTCTTAGCGCCAACGACTACTACACAAAGTCTGCGAACTAACTTTAAGAAGCAACTAAGGAAGTTGGTGCTGAGCTAACTGTAAGGAGAACAAAGAACGGAGCGACCGGCTTCCTCCGATCTGCACAATCTCCCCAGAACCACAATTCTTTCCAGCAACAGACGGACCACCAGCTAACAAGGAAGACTTCAAAGTGACCTTCTTTCCCTCCATGGACTGGTAACGTAACTGGCATTACATAGCTTCACATATCTTAACAGTGTACTTGGGTAAGCACAGGACTGTGTTACTTTTGTGAATGTAAAGTATATGTATTGATTTGGTTCATTAAGATTTATTGTTGTGATGAGCTCCTCCTTGAACCGCCACCTTAACGTGGTGGAGGGGTTTGAGTACCCGAATGACCCTGGGAGCTATGTTGTCTGGGGCTTTATGCCCCTGGTAGGGTCACCCATGGCAAACAGGTCCAGGGTGACGGGTCAGACTAAGAGCGGTTCAGAAGCCCCCTATGAATTGTCAATCAAGGCCAGTTACGCCGCCCGGATTGGCGCTACCGGGGCCCCACCCTGGAGCCAGGCCTGGGGTGGGTGCTCGGCGCAGCGCCTGGTGGCCGGGCACAGCCCGAAGGAGCGACGCGGGCCGTCCTCCCGTGGACCCACCACCCGCAGGGAGGATCCGTAAGGGGCGGTGCAGAGAGATCTGGGCGGCAGTCGAAGGCAGGAGCCGGCGACCAGATCTCCGGACACAGAAACTGGCTCTAGGGACATGGAATGTCACTTCGCTGGGGGGGAAGGAGCCTGAGCTTGTGCGGGAGGCTGAGCGTTACCGGCTAGATATAGTCGGCCTCGCCTCCACGCACAGCCTGGGCTCTGGAACCTGTCTCCTCGAGAGGGGCTGGACGCTCCATTTCTCTGGCGTTGCCTGCGGGGAGAGGCGGCGGGCTGGTGTGGGCCTGCTCATAGCCCCACAGCTCAGCCGTCACGTGTTGGAGTTTACCCCGGTGAACGAGAGGGTCGCGTCCCTCCGCCTCCGGGTGGGGGACAGGTCTCTCACTGTTGTGGCGGCCTATGGGCCGAACGGCAGTGCAGAGTACCAGGCCTTCTTGGGGTCCCTGGGAGGGGTACTAGATAGTGCACCGCCCGGGGACTCCGTTGTTCTACTGGGGGACTTCAACGCCCACGTGGGCAACGACAGTGACACCTGGAGAGGGGTAATCGGAAGGAACGGCCCCCCTGATCTGAACCCAAGCGGTGTTCAGTTGTTGGACTTCTGTGCTAGTTGCAGTTTGTCCATAACTAACACCATGTTCAAGCACAAGGGTGTCCATCAGTGCACGTGGCACCAGGACACCTAGGCGGAGGTCGATGATCGACTTTGTTGTCGTATCATCTGACCTCCGCCGCGTGTCTTGGACACTCGGGTGAAGAGAGGGGCGGAGCTGTCAACCGATCACCACCTGGTGGTGAGTTGGATCCGCTGGCAGGGGAGGAAGCCGGACAGACTTGGCAGGCCCAAGCGTATCGTGAGGGTCTGCTGGGAACGTCTGGCGGAGCCCTCTGTCAGCAGGTTCTACAACTCACACCTCCGGGAGAGCTTCTCCCAGATCCCGGGGGAGGCTGGGGACATTGAGTCCGAGTGGACCATGTTTTCCACCTCCATTGTCGATGCGGCGGCTCGTAGCTGTGGTCGCAAGGTTTCTGGTGCCTGTCGCGGTGGCAATCCCCGAACCCGGTGGTGGACGCCGGAAGTAAGGGATGCCGTCAGGCTGAAGAAGGAGTCCTATTGGGCCTTGTTGGCTCGTGGGACTCCCGAGGCAGCTGACAGGTACCGGCAGGCTAAGCGTGCTGCAGCCCGTGCGGTCACAGAGGCAAAAACTCAGGATTGGGAGAGGTTCGAGAGGCCATGGAGGAGGACTATCGGTCGGCCTCAAAGAAATTCTGGCAAACCGTCCGACGGCTCAGGAGGGGGAAGCAGTGCTTCACCAACACCGTACGGTGCGGGTGGAGAGCTGTTGACCTCGACTGGGGATGTTGTCGGACGGTGGAAGGAATACTTTGAGGATCTCCTCAATCCCGCTGTCACGTCTTCCGAAGAGGAAGCGGAGGCTGGGGACCGGAGGCGGACTCATCCATCACCCTGGCCGAAGTCACTGAGGTTGTTGGCAAGCTCCTTGGTGGCAAGGCTTCAGGGGTGGATGAGATCCGTCCTGAGTATCTTAAGTCTCTGGATGTTGTGGGACTGTCTTGGCTGACACGTCTCTGCAACATCGCGTGGCGGTCTGGGACAGTGCCTCTGGACTGGCAGACCGGGGTGGTGGTCCCTCTGTATAAGAAGGGGGACCGGAGGGTGTGTTCCAATCACAGAGGGATCACACTTCTCAGTCTCCCCGGTAAGGTCTACTCCAGGGTACTGGAGAGGAGAATTCGTCCGATAGTCGAACCTCGGATTCAGGAGGAGCAGAGTGGTTTTTGTCCCGGTCGTGGAACACTGGACCAGCTCTATACTCTCCATCGGGTGCTCGAGGGTTCATGGGAGTTTGCCCAACCAGTCCACATGTGCTTTGTGGATCTGGAGAAGGCATTCGACCGTGTGCCCCGGGCACTTTGTGGGGAGTGCTCTGGGAGTATGGGGTCCGGGGCCCTTTGCTAAGGGCTGTCCGGTCCCTGTATAACGGAGCAGGAGCTGTGTTCGCATTGCCGGCAGTAAGTCAGACCTGTTCCCGGTGCATGTTGGACTCCGCCAGGGCTGCCCTTTGTCACCGGTTCTGTTCATAATTTATATGGACAGAATTTCTAGGCGCAGTCAGGGGCCGGAGGGAGTCCGGTTTGGGAACCACAGGATCTCATCTCTGCTGTTTGCAGATGATGTCGTTCTGATGGCTTCTTCAAACCAGGACCTGCAGCATGCACTGGGACGGTTTGCAGCCGAGTGTGAAGCAGCTGGGATGAGAATCAGCTCTTCCAAATCTGAGGCCATGGTTCTTGACCAGAAAAAGGTGGTTTGCTCTCTTCGGGTAGGTGGGGAGTCCTTGCCTCAAGTGGAGGAGTTCAAGTATCTCGGGGTCTTGTTAACGAGTGAGGGACGGATGGAGCGTGAGATTGACAGGCGGATCGGTACAGCGTCTGCAGTGATGCGGGCGCTGTATCGGACCGTTGTGGTGAAGAAGGAGCTGAGTCGAAGGACAAAGCTCTCGATTTATCGGTCAATCCACGCTCCTGCCCTCACCTATGGTCATGAGCTCTGGGTAGTGACCGAAAGGACAAGATCGCGGATACAAGCGGCCGAAATGGGCTTCCTCCGCCCGAGTGGCTGGGCGCTCCCTTAGAGATAGGGTGAGGAGCTCAGTCACACGGGGAGCTCGAGTAGAGCCGCTGCTCCTCCACGTCGAGAGGAGCCAGCTGAGGTGGCTAGGGCATCTGATCCGGATGCCTCCTGGACGCCTCCTCGGGAGGTGTTCTGGGCATGTCCCACCGGGAGGCGGCCCCGGGGAAGACCCAGGACACGCTGGAGGGACTATGTCTCTCGGCTGGCCTGGGAACACCTCGGGATCCCCCCGGAGGAGCTGGAGGAAGTGTCTGGAGCGAAGGAAGTCTGGGAGTCCCTGCTTAGACTGCTGCCCCCGCGACCCGGCCCCGGATAAGCGGAAGAAAATGGATGGATGGATGGATGGATGTTGTGATGAGCTTCCCCCTGTTAGGATTTGGTAGGCACATGCTAAGTTGAGTCTTTGCATGCTAAATAACTCTCTTTTAACTGGGCACTATTATCCTATACCAATTACACACATCCACTCCAAATTGACCTTTAACAGAGCCACAGTCTTTTCAAACATGGCCTAGCTCCCATTTTGAATTTCCTTTCTTTGTCTAACCATGCAACCGCTGCTCAACCACCATTTGGAATTAGATTTATATTAAAAATGGCATGCAGCGTTGGCCATTTTGGATCCAACTCCAAATCCCTCAACATACTAGCTATTAATGGTAATTTTGGTAATAGTTATTAATTTAATTATTGATCAGAATTCAAAATAGTTTAGTTTATGAGACTCAGTCATTAGCTATCCATTCTTCATGTTTAAGGATGGTGCCCTGAGGACTTTATTCATTAAAGTTATTATTTATGATTATCTTTGATAAAAATCTGATAGCCATAATTAATTGACTGCCCCTATACAATTGAATGCCCCCTTTAACCATTGTAAATCCCAACATGGGGAAATAACACTGGCGGACAGATAGGTAGCTTGACTAGGTATTTCGTGGGCGGGGATGGTCACTGACCCGGAGGTGGTGCTATGTTCAACAAAGCCCTGTGGGACATCACACAGAGCTTCAAATCTGACTGGCTTTTTGGAACACACATTTTCTGTCAGGTGGAGCAAGAAAAAAAAGAATGAGTGCATTTAATACAGCTCTGATACCACTAAATGTGTAAAGTTATGAGGCTGATTCCAAGCAAAGAATCAAGTAACAACGGTTAACAGTCTCTCATTCACTTTGTGATAAGCTATAATCACAGTTTGTGGGTTTGCAGCAGAAAAAAAAATGCTTGATGTCAAAAACACAGCCTTTCTGGTGTTCCAGGGGCGACTAGAGATGGCTGCTGCTGCGATCCACCCGGGACAGGAGGCGGCTGCGATCCAGCGGCGGCACGGGATTGGTGCTGCTGCGATCCAGCCGGGAGTCCAGGAACTGGAGGCCACCGGACTGCTGACAGCTCTGGGGCGCTGGGCAACGGCGGCTCTGGGGTGCTGGGCAGCGGCGGTGCAGATGAGCAGCTGGGTGGCGGTGCAGACGTGCAGCTGGGCAGACAAGCAGCTGGGCGGCGATGCAGGCTGAAGACTGGCGGGCCGGGGTGCAGGCTGATGACTGGCGGGCCGGGAGTCTGGCTGGTAAACAGGCTGAGGAGTAGCAGGCAGGTTGCAGGCTGGAGTGTCTGGGTATAGAGGAAGTCAGTGAGCCATTCAGGGATGGCCTTCTTCAGCCCAGGCAATGTCGACAATCTTGCTTCTACCCGAAAAATGATTGCCTCTCTGTGGGACTCATCTCTTATTTCATCCCACACGTCCTTGAGGCACATCAAGTCACGGACCATCTGGTGCGCTTCCTCGGAAAAGTCTGCTGGATCCATGATTGGTGGGGTCGTTCTGTTGTATGTAGCGCAGTGCACAGTATGAGGAACCAAATGCAGAATGATGGATGAGGTAGCAAGATGACTTCAGTATTTATTAGGTGATTGTAGCTCACAGGCAGGTACAGGCAGACAGTCAGGCAGGCAGACAGGAAACAAACAGGTAACAGGCAGGTAGGCAGATACAGGTCCAGGTAAAGGAAAACGGGTTACAGGCTGGCAGTGGTCGAAAACAGGAAATAAGTCCAATAAGGCTAAACAAATCCGACAGGGATCAGGCAAAGTTCAAAGTCCAGAATCCAGACACGGTCCAAGGGAGACAAAGAATAATTCCAGCAGAACTCACCCGAAACAACTGCCTGTCCGCTTGTCATAGGTACAATGAAATACACACATGACAGGAAATAACAACTCAACAATGAAAAAAGGAAAAGACCCGGACTAAATACACTGAGGTAGGTGAGACGACAAGATACAGGTGCAAACAATCAAGGAGGGGCCAACAATCAAAACTGGAGGGAAAGCAAACAAAGACAGGAAGTAAAACCACAAGACACACAAGAGGAGGAGAATATTACAAAATAAAAAAGGAAATATGACAAATCCTCAAACTATAACAGTTTTTGGCTTAATGGTGACACTAATGAAAGGTCAAGAGGTCATTATAAACATTAGAGTTCATCCTGTGGGGATCATTAACGTCCAAAGCACCTTTCATAGAAATCTGGACAAAACACTGACTGATTTTGGCATATTTAGTCCTCACCACTTAGTAGTAAAACCTGACTCAACAGATTCAAAATGAACAAACTATTGTGGGCCACCTGCTGCCGCTGTGTTCCTGCTCAACAACTGCTACTACAATTGTTATTATTAGTCTTTTACTGTTATTAGCATTGTTATTCCTATCACTGTCATTCCTATTATTATTATTACTTTATTAATATTAATTTACCACTACCATTACATTATTTTTATTTTAAAATTCTAGGTGATGATCTCTCTCTCTCTCTCTCTCTCAACCCAACTGGCAGCGTCAGATGGCCACCCACCCTGAGTCTGGTTCTGCTCAAGGTTTCTCCCTGCTTCTGGTGGCCGACAGCAGGATCAGGAGGCTGCTGCATCTCAGGAACTGGTGATTGCAGCAGCTCAGTAACTGGAGACTGCTGCGGCTCAGCAGGAGCTGGAGACTGCTGCGGCTCAGTAGGAAATGGAGACCGCTGCCAATCTGCAGGTACTGGAGACTGCTGCGGCTCCACAGGAACTGGAGACTGGAGACTGCTGCGGCTCTGCAGTAACAAGAGTCAGCTGCAGATTAGGAGGATCAGGAGGCTGCTACGGCTCAGCTGGAACTGGTAACCCCCGCGGCGCAGGAACTGGTGACCGCCACGGTGCAGGAATAGGTGTCGGCCAGGTTGCCAACTGGAGACCAAGAGCAGGAGTTGGCCAGTCCACCGACGGGGAACCAGGAGCAGGAGTTGGCTGGATCACAGACTGGGGACCAGGCAGGAAGACTAGTATGCTGGTGGTTAGCATGCTGGAGGCTAACTGGCAGGGAAGCAGACTGAGGAGCAGGGGTGTTTAGAAAATCTTTTGCCCTTTCAGGTAGTGAACACCTCAGCCAAGGCTTAGAGAAAGCCTCCTTGCATGCCATAGTAAGAGCTGCCTGTTTGTATTCATTATTAGGGGCCCTCCTCCAACAAACTTGGAGGCACACAATGCAAAGAACACGTAGAATTTAATTTTATTTTTTTAAATAGTAGAATAGTGATTGTAGTGTTAATATTAATAAATTAGTAATAATAGGAATGACAGCTATAGGAAAAGCTCCAGACTCTGCAGCTCCGGAGGCAGACATACCTGCTGAAAGTGACAGAAGGAGAGAGGAGAGAAACGAGAAAGCACAAAACTACGGGAGAGAGAAGATGTTGAGTTAGTAACATGCAGTAATGGGATAAATATGCATACAGATGGAGAGGGAGAGAAGGAGAGAGGAAAGAGGCGCATCATGGGAAGTCTCCTGGCAGTCTAGGCCTACAGCAGCATAACTAAGGGATGGTTCAGGACTCACCCAAGCCAGTCCTAACTATAAGCTTTATCAAAGAGGAAAGTTTTAAGCCTACTCTTAAATGTGGAAATGATGTCTGCCTCCCGAACCCAAACTGGGACCTGATTCCACAGGAGAGGAGCTTGATATATGAAGGCTGTGGCTCCCATTCTACTTTTGGAGACTCTACGAACCACAAGTAACCCTGCATCCTAGGTAATAAGGTATTATGAGATCTTTAAGATACAATGGTGCCAGACCATTAAGAGCTTTGTAGGTGAGGAGACGGATTTTAAATTCTATTCTGGATTTTACAGGGAGCCAGTGCAGAGAAGCTAATATTGGAGAGATACAGTACACGTGCCGCAGCATTCTGGATCAACTGGAGAGTCTTAAGGGACTTTTTCGGGCAGCCGGATAATAAGGCATTGCAGTAGTCCAGCCTAGAAGTAACAAATACATGCACTAGTTTTTCGGTATCATTTTGAGACAGGATGTGCCTGATTTTTGCAATATTATTAGGTAGAAAGCAAACAGGTAACAGGCAGGCAAATACAGGTCCAAATGGCAGAAAAGCAAGAGCCAACAAAGCAACTTGGATGAACTGACAGAGAACAAAGGAATCACACAGACCATATATTCTCAGGTGAGGGGAGATAACAAGACACAGGTGAAACTAATCAGGGTGGAGCAGACAAACTGGAGGGAAAAGACACAAGGCAGCAGGTAAAGCACAAAACACAAAGGAGAGGTGCATATTACAAATTAAAACAGGAAATGAAGAAACTCAAGACCCAAAACTATAACACTGGTCCCCACATATATAGCAGAGTTGTTGAGCTCCTATTACAGCTCTCCTATCATCTGATCAAGCCCTTTTATATGTTACCCGTTCATATTTTCCAGAGGTGAGCGTAAATCCAGAGGTGAGCGTATTTTTTCAGTTGCAGCTCCTAAACTTTGGAATAACCTTCCCCATTCCATCAAATCTGCTGAATCTGTAGTTTGTTTTAAGCGGCTGCTGAAAACTCATTTCTACAAGTTAGCCTTTATTATAAACACTCTCTGTTTGCCTTTAGTTTTTGCATGTATATGTGTATGTATGTATGTATACTTGTATTTGTTGTACTTGTATCTGTTTTTAAAAGTGCTATATTAAAAAGTTATTATTATTATTATAAATTATCATTCAGTTCAAAATGTTTTGAAAACTTTGAAGAGCCCAGAGACAGAAAGGGTGAGGGGACTTGTTACATTATGCACTGAGATAGGTACAACGGAAACCTTATCTGGAGACTTGACACAAGAACACAAGAGCAAGCTGCTGCTAGTTAACCCCCTTCTTTATTGTGTCCCCCCATGCAACACAGTACAACATGCAGAAGGTTCCTACCCACATATTTTACTATGGGAGACAATTGAGAATGACGGGACACAATTGAGAATGACTTCCGGATGGGAGCCGAAACGTCTTGATTCTGAAAACAGTGTCCAGATGACTACGACTGAAACCTTTTCTACGAGTTAAGCATGATGTTTATAATCTTAAATGAATGGTGATAACAACAATTGCATTCCCTCTAACAATATTTCACATCAGATACACTCTAAAATTTCACCCAAAGTTTCTGGTTTAATATTGTCAATTCACTTATTGTATATTCTTTTCCTCTTTTTTTCAGTGTTTATCTTATTTTTAAAAAGATCACATTAAGAGATTAAATCGTTTACCATAACATGTTGGAACATTCAAGGCCTTAAATCATCTGCTTTTGGTTTAAAAAGCAGAAATTCAGATTTCTATATAGAGTTAAAAGACTCACTGGGACTGTACATAGTCAACGGCAGGCTAAGAGGAGACTCTCTGGGCCGCTACATTTATAGTTCAGCTTGTGGCAGTAGTACGGTAGACTATTTCATTACAGATCTAGACCCAATGACTCTCAGGGCTTTCACAGTCAGCCCCCTTTGGCTTTATTATCTAATTTGAAACCCTCCAAACAAAAATCTAAACAAATAAATGATAACAAATGGTTTGACATTGAATGAAAAAACTTAAGGAAAATTTTAAGAAAATTATCAAATGAAAAACATAGAGACCCAGATAACCAGAAGATATGCCTTGATGATGTTTTTCAATACAAATACACCCTAAAAACTAAGAAAGAACCACACACCAGGAACCAGCTCTGTGAAATTGAGGAATCCTTAGAGTCTAACCGGTTCTGGGAGAAATGGAACACTGTAAACAAAAACCAGCAAGATGAATTGGCTATTCAAGATGGCAATACTTGGATTAATCACTTTAGTGAATTGTATAATAATATTACAAAAAACAATCATCAATACAATATATACACTAAATGGAAAACTCTGAAGGCAGTGATAAAAAACACCATTTATCTACCGGGCTCTTCCACTCTACCGACGCCAGATCATCCCCGTACATGTGTACGCGCACCTCATAACGGCCCCAACGTCAAGTAAGAAAAGTGTAAAGTGTTCTTTGTTTCTGCCTTGTTAGTTACTCCGGTTCTCTCTGTCTCAGACTCACGCTCTGCCGGTTATCACAGCCTCAGTCTGCCTTTGGATCTTCTGGATATCCGTACCACGCCAACTTCGCCTCCAGAGCCAGCCGCCAACCCGAACTAAACACCAGGCTTCACTGGTCCCCCGCCTGGTTGGCCCAGCCCTTCCCACTATGCTCGCAAGTCCAGAACCAGCTCACCACGTCTCTGACCCGGTCCGGTCGAGTTCTCAAGGCGGCCACGAACCACGCCGAATACTTCATACCCCAACAACTATCTGCACAATAAAGACTGTTTTCAATCTTACCTCGCTCTGTCCCGTGTGTCCTGCATTTGGGTTCTAAAATCAGTCTCACGACATTGGCTATACTTAATAAACAAATTGTCAATTTTCTCACTAGCCACAATGTTATGTACAAATGCCAAATTGGATTCTTGCCAAATTCCCGCACAACAGACCATATATTTACCCTCCACTTTAATTGATCAAGATTTAAACCTGTTTCGTTGATTTCTTCTGGCATGAGGGCCTTTTCTATAGGCTAATTGAAAAGGGCATTGGGGAAAAAAAATTTGATTTGATTAAGGACATGTATACAAAAAGCAAATGTGCTATAAAGATTGGAGACAAACAAAGCCTTCTTCTCGCAAGGCAGGGGTGCAATCTCAGTCCAATCTCTCTTCAGTCTATATATCAATGAATTGGAGAACCAATTATAATAATAATAGAACTTTATTTATAGAGCACTTATCAAAACAAAGTACAAAGTGCTTCACAACAAGAGAAATAAAATACCACAGTGAATGATGAAATATAAAGAAATAAAATACATAAAATACACAAAAGCAATAAAATAAACAGCCAGTTCAGGTAAAATCAGGATATACTTTCAGATAAAAATTTGTTTTGAGAAGAGACTTAAACGAAGACACTGACTCAGACAACCTAATTTCTTCGGGCAGGTTGTTCCAGAGAATTCCACGTCACCTGGCCTCACCC
The DNA here is from genome assembly GCF_020085105.1 of Siniperca chuatsi. Lineage (NCBI taxonomy): Eukaryota > Metazoa > Chordata > Actinopteri > Centrarchiformes > Sinipercidae > Siniperca > Siniperca chuatsi. Next base: position 37,616,396 of record NC_058042.1, read on the forward strand.
TGAATGACACGGAGATCAGGCGTCTCCTGTATGCAGATGATTTAGTGTTGCTTTTAGCACCTTAATCTCCTGCAGAGGTTCTGACAGACCTGCGCCCTGACAGCAAACACAACAAGAACAGGATAATGCTCTTTCAGAAGCAATCCAGAAATCAGGTTAACACACAAACTTTCTTTTTGGATACCACAAAATTACAACATACAAAAAACTACACGTACCTTGGCCTCAACATCAGCTCCACAGGAAGCTATAATATGGTTGTGAAAGATCTCAGAGACAAAGCAAGAAGAATTTTATATGCAATTAGAAGAAATATTCAATTTGACATTCCAATTGAAAATCTGGCTAAACATTTTCCAATTTGTGTTAGAACCTATAATTCTCTATGGCAGTGAAATTTGGGGACCAAAATTAAATCATGAATTTTGGGAAATGGGACCAAACAATAATAGGATAATTCTGCACAGTATTCTGTAAAAGCATCCTGAATGTCCAGCAAAAGAGGCCAAACAATACCTGTTGAGCAGAACTCGGCCAATACCCCATCATTAAAAATACAAAAAACAGCAATTCAAAATTACTGTCACCTAAAAACCAGTAACCCCCAGACAAACCATCACACAGCCCTAACCTGCCAAGAGCTGAAGCCAGAGAAGAGTCCCCTCAGCCAGCTGGTCCTGAGACTCTGCCCAAACAACCTAAAATGTCCCAGACAGCCTCAGGACTACAACAGCAACCCAATCAGACCAAACCAAATTATCAACCAGCAAAAAGAAAACTATATCACATATTGGAAGGAAACAACAAAAGAACAGAGTAAATTAAAATGTTATCTCATCCTAAATAGAGACTTCATTAGCACATTATCGGACCACAGTAAAAAATCCTAAATGAAGAAAAGTCCTGACTGTGTATAGAGTAAGCAAACACCCTGGGTATAGAGAAGGGTTGGCACAGACAGAGCTGGCTACCAGAGGAGGAGAGACTCTGCTCCTAGTGTAACAGACAAGAGGTAGTCAGAACTACACTTGCTCACATCATGCCCCAAAAACCAGCCTCTGAGAAATGAACATTTTCCCAATATAATAAAAATACACCCTGAATTTGAAAACACCACAGACATAGAGAAACTTCCATATTTACTTGAAGAAATATGATACGATTGCAGCAAAATGTATCACCTGATGTCACGACCTGAGGACAGCCAGTGGAACCTGACAAACACAGCTATATGAATTGTTTATTAGTATTATGAATATTTTATATATATCAGTCAACCTGGTTGGTAGGCACATAATTGATCTGATTTACCTGACTAATATTATTTGATTTGTAAATAACTTTATGATTACATTTTTCTATTGTAACCAGGTTATGTATGTTGCCATGTATAATTTAGTTAGTAAACACTCACTGTGTGATGGACACACACATACTCACTAACATCAGATCTCTGTAATCTAAAGCTGTACTAGTGAACAATTTAAAATCAGAGTATTACATTGACTTATTTTGACTTACTGAAGCCTGGCTGGGTCATGAAGAATATGTTAGCCTAAATAAATCCACTTTGCCCAGTCATATAAATACTCACATTCCTCGAGGCACCAGCCGAGGAGGTGGAGTTGCAGCCATCTTCGACTCAAGCCTATTAATCAACCCTAAACCTAAACTAAATTATAACTCTTGTTCTTAGTCTTTCAACTCTGCCTCCTGGTCTCAACTCTGAGTTGTCATGGTTTTGGTCCACTAATAAAATCAGTCAGATTTCTAGATATGAGTGCTGCTCCATCCAAAGTGGGATGAATGCTATCTCTCCTAATCAGACCAGGTCTTCCCCAAAAAGTCTTTTATCTACAAAGTCCACATCGTTTGCCAGACACCACCTCGACAGCCAGCGGCAGAATGAAGACATGCGGCTAAACATGTCATCACTGGTCAGGTTTGGCAGGGGCCCAGAGAAAACTACGGCGTCTGATATTGTTTTTGCATATGTACACACCGACTCTACATTAACTCTAGTGATCTCTGATTAGCGTAATCGGGAGTCGTTACCGCCGACGTGAATAACAATCTTACTGTATTTACGTTTATCCTTAGCCAGCAGTTTTAAATAGGATTCCGTGTTGCCTGCTCTGGCCCCAGGAACACATTTGATTATTGTCGCTGGTGTCGCTAACTTCACGTTTCTCAAAATGGAGCTGCCAATAATCAGAGTTGGTTTTTCGCTGAGTGGGGAGAACTAGTTAGAAACGTGAACAGGTTGGTGCTCAACCGTGGGCTTCTGCTTAGGGCTATGCTTCCTTCGGACAGTCACCCAGCCTCCCTGGTTTCCCGGCCGCTCGGGAGCTGCCTCGAGACAGCTAACAGGAGCTACCTCTGGTTGGTCCGGATTGGCTAACTACAGCAGCTAATGATTGAGTTCCCATGGTGCGGAACCACATTTCCATTTCACTACACCTCGCCTCCAATGACACAATTAAACTAAATTTATTACATGTACCATTATCACTAAAGGAGGCAGAGGAATAGCTAAACATTTGACACACCGAGCAGGAGAGTGAGAGGCAGAGAGAGAAGCCATTGCTAGCTGCTAAGCTAAAAAATGGTTGCTAGCAAAACTGAATGGCATGTAAACTGTGGAATTAGAGAGAACGTCATTAAAAGAAGAGAGCTATGAGTGGTTGAGCAGAACTAGTGTACGTTTAAATGTATTGCAGACAGTTACTATAGTTACTATAATGAAGAATTGAACAAAATTAACTGTGATGAGCTAGAGCAGCAGAAATACGCTACTAGTAACACACAAACACCGATGACCGGAAATGAGACAATACGTTTACCATAGCATGTCAGCATGTCAAAGGTCAATAGCCAGATGTTTTGAAAAGCTACTAAGCATGGTCGGAATTCACATGAGAAAACGCTGATTTGTGAAAGATATGATTGGTGGTGTCGCTACATCAGTAAACATCCTTCCTGATCGGTACTGCGCATGTGGAACTCTCAACAGAGATGAGCACTATATATGTAGTTTCATTATTTTGTCATATCAGATTTATGTATGCTGGGCCATTCGGAGATTGTTTCTGGGCTGGATGTGGCCCACAGGCCGCCAATTCAATAGGCCTGCTCCACACAATGACTGCAACTAAGGAGACCCATCTGTCAAACTCCTGAAGTTTGCAGACGACACAACGGTCATCGTCCTCATCCAGGACGGTGATGAGTCTGCATACAGATGGGAGGCTGAACAGCTGGCCCTCTGATGCGGTCAGAACAACCTGGAGCCGAACATGCTCAAAACTGAGGAGATAACCAAACAGGACAGAAACAGACTACAACAGACAGTCAGGATTGCAGAAAAGATCATCAGGAAACATCACTGCAGATACAACACACCCTGGTCAATCCTGTTCCAACTTCTCCCCTCTGGTAGGCACTACAGAGCACTGTACAACCAGACACAAGCCAAAACAACCAGTTTCTACCCATAGGCCATGACTCTGATGAACACTTAACGCCAGTCACATAGTGTCAGGAACAATCCCTGTGCAATAACCCTGTGACAAAAACAACCACTGTACCTGTGAATTTGTCTCATTGTTTATGTAAATATTATCACTTCTAAATCTATGCACATCTATGTATGTATGTATGTATACTTTATGTATATAAAGCAACCTGTTACATTAATCATATTTATTTCAGCACCATTTGCACTCTGCACCATTGCACTAATTGTCTTATTGTTTACAAATGTACATATATATACACATAGTAGTTTAATGTTTGTTTACCTTGTTGAGCTTGTGAAATTCCTTGTATGTGTACACATACTGTACCTGGCCAATAAAGCTGATTCTGATGTTTTGTGGAACTTCATTAATGTTACTGCAGCAGCTAGCCAGAGCATCTTTGAGCTAGCATAACGATATAGGCTACAGCTGGTATTCTGGGCGATGTTAGACTAATGTTGACTAATGCAATGGCAAGAACAAACGGACTTTCTGATGTAACATATACATATGACCCTTTGTGTATCAGGCACATAACTGTTTGGCATCAATACTGATCTATGTATGATTGTTTGGACTATGTGATGAAAACAGTTAATTGATAATGGTGAGATGGAACTATAAAACATGCTATTGACTGTTATGTCCATGTTTCAGAGACACTCTTCTCCCCAGGCTGAGGAGCCTGACCCTGAAGACTGGATAAATAACTGATGCTCCTTTCTCTCTGGACTCATTCAGAGCAGATTATACTAACGTATGTTTTGCTGCTGTGACTCTGTCTGCAGACGCTTGAAGTAAACCTACAGAAAGACAAGTGGTTGCCTTGAGTGTTTCTTTATTCCACAGAAATTGCCACTACAAGGGACAGTCAAGAGAGGGGTGCTAATCAAAGTTACTCAACGTTGCCAAGCAAATTAATTCCTGCAGTTTGACCATTTATTTTTCACACGTATCTATATAGTTACCTTCAGAGCAGGTCTATCAAGTAAATTTACATAAAGCAGCAACACACACACACGCACACACATACTGGCAGAACAGGCTTTCGTATCACAACAATGCAAATGCTATCTCAAAGATGCTCTGGCTAGCTGCTGCAATAATGTTAATAAATTTCCACAAAAACAGTTACCACGAACAGCCCCCAAGTATTTATGTTTTAAATCAGATAATAAAGTTAACTGGAGATAATCTCCGCCTGATAATATTTCCACATAACACTAAATGGTTTCAGAAGATGTAGGAGGATGGCTAAGTTCCCATCTCCAGAACACTTCGATTTCTCTCGCCCAGAACAATGGCTGGAATGGCGCCAGAGGTTTACAGGATGGCGACGAAACTCAACAAGGACAATGGAGAGGTACAGGTTTGTACACTGCTTTACTCGCTGGGGAAAGAAGCTGAGCAAGTTTATTATTATTTTAAGTTTATTAAAATGTAACATTTTTGGAAGAGGATGAAGAAGATCCAAATGATTATAAGACTGTCATGGCGAAACTGGAGAAGTATTTTTTTTTGCCGAAGGTGAATGTGATTCACGAAAGAGCCCGTTTCCATCAGCGCACTCAGAAGCTTGGGGAAATAGCAGAGGAGTACCGCCTCCACCACCAGCCTCCAAGAGCTAGCCAAAACCTGTTCATTTGCTGATGATAAGAATGAAGAATTTTGTAAACAAGGGACTCAAATGTGGTCGAGTGCATGCTTAGGAAACTGATGCATGTAATACTGAATGCCGCAACTTTAGAAAACTGGGACATTTTGCTGTGGTGTGTCGCTCCTGTGTGGTCAATGAGATTATTTCACCCTATGAGGGAAGAGACAGGGCCCAAGTACATTTCCTTGGAGAAATCACAGATGTGGACGATTCAAACAATGCATGGACCGTGAAACTGCCGATATACAATGTATTGAAAGAGACTTTAAGATTGACACAGGAGCAGATACAAGTGTCATATCAGAAAATACTTTTAACCAGCTATGGAATAAGCCACGACTAAAAAACAAGAGAGTAAACTAGATAGCCCAGGGAGTAAACTGAACTGTATGGGTCACTTTACAGCTACTACAATAAGGAAAGAGAAAAAGTTCAGGTTTAAAGTGAATGTGATAAAGGGGTCACATGGCAGCCACCTGCTGAGTCGTAATGTAGCTATATGTACGGGCTTGGTTAAGCGAGTAGAAGAGATCAGAAGTACAGAGCAGCTAAAAGATCCCTGTCCAGCAGAGGTTGGTAAGCTGAAGATAAAGCCAATCAAAATCACTCTGAAAGAGGGTGCCATACCCTACAGTGTGACCACTGAGATAACTTCTGTTATGAATTGGCACTATATAAATAAAATTGAATTAAATTGAACCACTGCAAGGCGCGTGTCAGTGCCTATGCTCCCAGCAGTAAAAATATTGACGTGTGTGAGTACAAAGTGCTTAAACGATACGTGTGAATATATTTATGCGTGTGAGTGTATTAACGGATGCATGAAAGAGTGAATGTGTGAAAAATCAGAGTAAGTAAGGTAAGGTGTGAATGCCAAACAGATAATCTGAGAAGGCAATAAAACAGCCCGTCCTTAGAGGTATTGAAGGGTTAATTTTTTTCTCCTTTCTCAAGTGAGTCTGTAAACTATCTGACTGTCTTTCCCCTAGCAGCTAGCTACAAAGTCCTTTTTTCTCCTCTTAACAGTGGCAGAATGGCTCCTAAGAATCCAGCCAAAATATTAAAAAGCACAAAGAGACTACTTAAAACATCAAACAAAGTTATTGTAGTTGGGGAACTGGGGTTAAAGAATAAATATTTGTTCTAACAATAGCAAAGAAAGAATGAGACTGAAAAATCTAATCTGCTATCACCCATGTTGAAATCTCCTAATATAAACTACATGACTCCCAATTATGTTAAGCACAGCATTGACCAGCTGGACATCTGGGTAAAAGAATTTGGGTTTCCATCAACCGGCAGCTTCTCTCTCAGACAGATAGAGATATTAAGAAACAAATTAGATGAGAAAGAACAAGGTAGAAAAGAAAAAGCAATTTAAAGCAGACTGGAAGGTTTATGCTTGTTGGCAACAAGACGCACATATCAGGGACCTGGACCTGGACTCGGCCCCCGGCAGAGGAAGTCCGTCTCAACCACGAGCAGCAGCAGCAGCTACAGCAGCAGCACCAGCAGAGGCACAGCCTCAGCCACAAACTGTGGCTTCAGTATACCTGGATGAGGCAACGGGAGGACAAGGATCATTCATTCCCGCATCTCTAACACACAAAGAGGCCTACAAATCACATTGGGGTGGCACAATCACCTCCAATCGCCTTTCCAGCCCTCATCACACTTGAAGCAACAAAGAATTCTGGCGCAGATCAAACTCCTGCACCTCCTTAAAAGTGATTGCACCGATGATGGAGGTGGCAGCAAGAGATGAGACTTCACAACTGATTTTCAGACCACGGACCTATGCTGACCTGAAAGAAGCCGCACAATTTCTCCCCTCTGTTTGGGATGGGGGGAGGCATTCTCCACACAGTTACTGGCCTTCTGCCAACAGTTCAGACCCACCACCATCGAGCTACAGAGACTTTTAGGAAGTCAGATGTGCACAACCTGGCCGAGAGCGGCCGGGGTTTTTCCTACAGTGGATATAAGTCTGAAACAGACAGAGTGGGACCATGCTGTGAGACTGTAGTAGAGTATTTGGCCAGTATTTGGCCAGGCTCAGACAATGAGATCCATAATACACACAGTGGACTAAAAAGCCTGAAGCTAATAATAGCTAGTAAGCCTGTAATAATACAATCACCCCCTGGGAAGTACATTTACGTGGCATTCACCCTGCGGACATGGTGAAACACGACTGTGTGACCTGGGAGTACGATAACCTGGAGACCATAGAGAGACACACTATCCATACAGAAAAATTCCTCAAAGATTAGCAAAAGAGGAAAGGTACACTGACAGCTGACAGACAGATTACAGATGGCGTAGCTGAGGGCGTACAAGAATCAGAACAGAGGCCGAGGCCAAAGCCGACGAGGACATGGTGCAAGGGGGAGAGGATGAGGAAGAAGTGACACTTGTTTCAAATGTGTCAAAATGGGACATTGGGCAAAGGATCGTCCCGTGAATCACGGTCACGCTGACAGACTAGACACGCCAGGTCGGGAAGGGGCTGGCTTGAACACTGAACTGCAGACGACCGAGCATTTTTCACATCAGGCATGTAAGAGCACCCACACTGACACAACAGAGCATGTGAACACACGACACACAGACAACTGCCTGCATGAGACACACACTGATACACACACTCCTGCACAAGCATGTGAGACACAGCCACACACACACATTGATAAGTGAGGCTATCTCTTACCTTGAGCACACACAAGCCACTTATGACAAAGCCCCAGCAGAGATATACACCGAATATACACATGATGCATACAAACGCATGCCTGAACATACAATGCATCGTTGTAGCCAGAATTTCTGACACTGCATTACAGTATGTAAAACACAGTAGCAGGGAGCTAATGTACGCTTATCAATAGAAGCTGCCTCACACAGCTGCTGGCTCTGTAAACAACTATCTTATCACCAAGGTCAAAGCTCTCTTTAAAGACAACTATGCACGAACAAACATCAAGGAGCCACAAGAGTTACACTGCACATCACATGTACATCTTGGGGTTGATAAACATTTCGAGGACACATGGTTCAGGCAAGACAAAGAGAGAAACACACTAAAGCTGATCTGGTTGTTTGGGAATGATAAAAGATGCACTGTCTCAGAAGCTTTCAATGATCCGCTTTGTAAAGCTTTAATTCAGGTCCCTAACTCATTTCCTCATGTCCCCCTGGTCAAAGCAAAGCAGGATACATGGGGGTGCTTGGACCCTTGGACCAGACATTGTGAGGAAGCTGCTGGTTGGGTAAAGACATCAGACTCAGGTGTGGATTTTCACAACCGATTTCAGGTATTCCTAAAAAGATTTTCCGCTATAGCAACTGGGGTAAGAAGCATTGAGCTCATTCCAGATTCAGAGTTTTTAATGGCCAGTTTGGTAACATCAGATGATGGAATAAGTCATGACAAAAACATTTTTGTGAAAGACGTCTCAGAAATTCCTGAGTTAAATCATGTACCATCCAACACAAGTATGATGTAGGATTAATCAAAGATGCTGAGCCTGTAGTAATCACACTAAAATCTTCATACAGGCCGTGTCAGAACCAATACCCTTTGAAGAAGGAAGCTGTTGAAGGTATTAAACCGGTGTTTGATTCTCTTTTGAAAGCAGGAGTGATAATTCCATGTGCAAAATCTCCAGTCTGGATACCTATTTTCCCCGTATGAAAACTCTGGGACGTCGGAGAGCCACAACAGTGGAGGTTCGTGCAAGACATGCAGATGGAAAATGCAGTAGTACATACACGAGCACCCAATGTTCCCAACCCCCAGACAATACTCTCACGGGTGCCACCTGGGAGTAAGTGGTTTTCAGTTGCTGACCTGGTTAACGCTTTTTTCAGCATCCCAGTGGATCCTGACAGCCAGTACTGGTTTGCGTTCTCTTTTGAAGGTAAGAGTTTTACATTCACCAGACTCGTCCAAGGGTATTCAGAGAGTCCTGGAATCTTTAATGATGCGTTAAAGAACAATTTGGAAAAGTTAAAATTGACAGAAGGAAGTGTGCTCCTACAAAATGTAGATGACCTCATGATCTGTTCAAAAACAAGAGAAGCTTGTGTAAAAGACACACTAGCTCTGCTCAGTCACCTTGCACACAAAGCTAGCTTATCCAAACTGCAGTTTGTATCTGAAAAGGTCACATTCCTGGGTCATGTGATCTCAGCTGAGGGGAAGTCCCTATCACCCAAAAGAGCACAGGCAATTCAGCTCATCCCAAATCCAGACAAAGAAACAGGTAATGGCCCTCCTAGGTTCTACAATGTCATACTGTAGACAATGGGTTGCAAGTTATGCACAGATTGAAGGCCCCCTTGCAGATATTGCACATGGGAAAAGTCTTGCAGCGAAAGACAAAGTCCACTGGACACCAGAAGCAGAGAAGGCTTTTGTGGACTTAAAGCTGGCCCTCCAGACACACCCAACTATTGGTCTCCCTGACAGTAACAGACCTTTCACACAGACTGTTGATGAGATGGGTGGGTTCATGACTTCTGTACTACTACAGGAACATGGGGGGAGACTGAGACCAGTGGGCTATTTTTCCCGCAAGCTGGACTCTGTAGCAGATGGTCTGCCAAATTGTCTGAGGGCTGTGGCTGCTGCAGAGAAAGCTGTTATAGCCTCATGTGACATTGTGGGTTATACTGATCTAACACTGTTGGTTCCACATGCGGTCTCAATGATATTGCTTAAACAGAAAACATCACATCTCTCAACAGCCAGGTGGTTAAGATACAACACCATTTTGCTTGAAGTGCCTAATATCACTGTTAAGAGATGTACAGTGCTTAACCCAGCAACTCTCCTCCCTCCTCCCATTATTTAGTGTGCGCATGCGCCAGCCCGCATGCTGCCCGTTGCCATAGCTCCGTCTCATCGTCTTACTTTTTCAAACTTTTAACTTTCCTTTTTCTTCCAAACTTGAGTAACTTGTGTGTAAGTGTAATTTAAACTACGCTCTTTACGAAAATGAGGGTAGAAAGTGTTTTGGTACTTTTTTTCGCCGTGGAACTTCTTCTTCTGCTACTCGGTCAGGGCACCGCTGCAGATCACCTTTTTGGCCGCATTGTTTACACCAGGGAACAGGTGATTGTGCTGAAGCCGAGCTGGGTGCAGACAAAAGAGACTTAAGAAAAAGAGATTTAAGCCGTGTCTGCCTTCTCTCGTCATGGGCAAGATCGCTGGCGAATAAAATGGACGAGCTAACGGCGTTAGCCCGGAGTCAGACAGAGTTCCGTGAGTGTAGTTTCATGTGCTTCTCTGAGACATGGCTACACCAGGATATCCCGGATCATAACATTTCCATCAACGGCTTTCAGACTGTTCGGGCCGACAGAGATCACACCGGGAACGGAAAGTGGAAAGGCGGCGGGCTTGCTGTTTTGGTTAACAACAGATGGTGTAACCCTGGTCACGTTACCATCAAGCAGAGTATCTGTAGCCCGGACATTGAACTGTTAGCTGTGGGACTCCGGTCATATTATCTGCCACGTGAATTTTCACATGCCATTATTGTGGCTGTTTACATCCCCCCCTCTGCTAACCCGGCATCGGCGTGCAACGCCATTCACACCGCCATAGCACAACTACAGACTCAACACCCGAGTGCACTCATATTAATCTCGGGTGACTTCAACCATGTCAGTGTTTCAACAACACTGACTTATTTCACCAAGTATGTGAGTTGTCCTACTAGAGAGGAGAGGACACTGGACCTGCTGTATGCTAACATTAAGGACGCATGCATCTCTTCCCCCCTCCAGGTAGGTCAGACCACAACCTGGTTTACCTTAAACCCTGCTATGTGCCTCTGGTTAAAAGGCAGCCCGCGACCACAAGGACAGTGAGGAGATGGTCAGGGGAGGCCTATGAGACACTGCAGGAATGTTTTGAAGTGACGAACTGGGATGCACTCTGTGAGCCTCATGGAGAGGACATTGATGGGCTCACTGAGTGCATTACTGATTACATTAACTTCTGTGTGGACTGCAATGGACTGCTGAGATGGTCCATTGTTATCCAAATAATAATCCGTGGGTAACAAAGGACATCAAGGACATCCTGAATGCCAAGAGGAGGGCCTTTACTGATGGTAATAGGGAGGAGGTGAGGGCTATCCAAGGAGAAGTACAGGAGGAAGCTGGAGCAGAACAATATGAGAGAGGTCTGGAGCGGCATGAAGACCATCACTGGCTTCAGACAGACGGGCAGCAGAGGAGTTGAAGGCAGCTTGGACAGGGCCAACGAACTTAATCTGTTCTTTAACAGATTCGACACACCGGCTCCTGCTCATCCCCCCTCTAACTCAGCTGCTGTCGGCCCTCAAGCTCCTCTGAGTACTCTGCTCCCCCCTACCCATCAGGCTAACAGCCCTCTTCACACTAATGACTCCCCCCTCCCCCACCTGTAACCTCTGCTGTGTGCCTGACGGCTGACCAGGTGAGAGGACAGCTGATGAAACTCCACTCAAACAAGGCTGCAGTCCCCGATAGCGTTAGCCCCAGGGTGCTAAAAGCCTGTGCCCCCCAGCTATGTGGAGTCCTTCAACATGTCTTCAACCTGAGCCTGAGTCTTCAAAGGGTCCGTGTTCTGTGGAAGACATCTTGCCTCGTTCCTGTGCCGAAGACGCCACGCTCCAGTGGCTCCAAGGACTACAGACCGGTGGCACTGACCTCCCACATAATGAAGACCCTGGAGAGACTAGTGCTGGAACAGCTGCGGCCCATGGTCAGACCCCTCCTGGACCCCCTTCAGTTCACCTACCAGCTCTGGCTGGGAGTTGAGGACGCCATCATCTACCTGCTTAACCGCATCCACACCCACCTGGACAAGCCGGCGGGCACGGTGAGGATCATGTTTTTTGACTTCACCAGTGCTTTCAACACCATCCGGCCTGCCCTGCTGGGTGAGAAGCTGGCAGCAATGCAGGTGGATGCCCCCCTTGTGTCCTGGATTGTGGACTACCTGACTGGCAGACCACAGCACATGCGCCTGCAGCACTGAGTGTCGGACAGCGTGGTCAGCAACACTGGGGCCCCTCAGGGGACTGTCCTCTTTTCCTTCCTCTTCACCATCTACACCACAGACTTCAGCTACCACACAGAGTCCTGCCACATTCAGAAGTTTTCTGATGACTCTGCTGTGGTGGGATGTATCAGCGGTGGTGAGGAGTCTGAGTACAGGGCTGTGGTGGGTAACTTTGTCTCATGGTGTGAGCAGAACCATTTGCAGCTCAATGCGAAAAAGTCTAAGGAGCTGGTTGTAGATCTACGGAGGGCCAAGGCACCAGTGACCCCGGTTTCCATCCAGGGGGTCAGTGTGGACATTGTAGAGGATTACAAGTACCTGGGAGTATACTTGGATAATAAACTGGACTGGACCAAGAACACTCAAGCTGTTTATAGGAAGGGCCAGAGCTGCCTCTAATTTCTGAAGAGGCTGAGGTCCTTCAACATCTGCCGGACAATGCTGAAGATGTTTTAAGAGTCTGTGGTGGCCAGTGCTATCCTGTATGCTGTTGCATGCTGCGGCAGCAGGTTGAAGGTAACGGATGCCAACAGACTCAACAAACTGATACGTAAGGCCAGTGACATTGTGGGGGTGGAGCTGGACTCTCTGTCGGTGGAGTCAGAGAGGAGGATACTGGCCAAACTACATGCCATCTTGGACAGTGTCTCCCATCCACTCCATGATGTGCTGGTCAAGCAAAGGAGCACCTTCAGCGGAAGACTTATCCCATACTTAATTTATTTTCTGACCTGTTTTTATAGTGTTTTATAGTGTATTGTATTATATTTTTTGCTAGTACTTTTTCCTGTGTGCACTGAGGTAAAGGCGAGCTGCTGTAACAAAGAGTTTCCCTTCGGGGATCAATAAAGTATTTCTGATTCTGATTCTGATACAGCGGCAGAGAGTGAACCTCATGATGGGAATGCCAGAGCGGATAAGGCAGCAAAAGCTGCTACCAAACAACACTGACTACTCAATGTGGTCAGTGTAATGAACCTCTGACACCTACAGGAGATCTGCAGGAACTGCAGACAAGAGCAACGGCAGAGGAAAAAGCAGTGTGGCAAAAGGCAGGCTGCACTATCACAGACAAAGTGTGGTATGGACCAAATGGCAAACCATGTTTACCGAAGTATCTCTTCCATTATTATGCTGTGTTGACCCATGGGTGAGACCATGCTGGAGCTGAACAGATACTGGTTCACAAAGGGATTTAATCACTTCTTTCAAAAAACTTTGCCAAAAATGCATTGTTTGTGTAACCAATAATGTGGGGAGAAGTATTCAAATCCCACGGGTGGCCCATGTGCCTCCCTAGAGACCCTTTGAACATCTCCAGATGGATTTCATTGAGCTGACACCCAGTGAGGGAAAGAAATATTGTTGGGTCTTTGCTGACATGTTCTCTAAATGGGTAGAGGCCATCTCAACAGCCAAACACGATTCAGCAGCAGTAGCAAAGAGTCTTATACAAGATATCGTCTCACACTGGGGTATTCCAGATAAGATCTCCAGTGATAATGGTACACCTTTCATGAGTGCAGCATTGAAGAGTGTAGGAGAGTATCTTGGTATTGATCTATTCTAAAACATCATTGTGCTTATCACCCAACCTGCACAGGAGCCGTGGAGAGGGAGAACAGTTCTCTGAAAAACAAACTTGCTAAGTGTTGTGATGAGACAGGGTTGCCTTGGACAAAACCACTGCCCATTGTTCTGATGTACATGAGGTCCAGAATAAGAAGCAGGGGGGCCTCAGCCCTTTTGAAATCCTATTTGGCAGACCATTAAACACTGGTATTGGGCCAGTAAAAAGACAACTTCCTGACCCTAAGCCAATGTGAGGATGAGATGGTACAGTATTGCCCAAACTTATCCTTTGTGCTTTCTGATATTCACAAACAGGTGAAGGAAGCCATTCCAAAGGCTGCAGAGAAGAAACTGCATGACTTGGAGCCTGATGATTGGATTGTGGTGAAGGATTTCAAACGAAAGAGCTGGCAGGCTTGCAGGTGGAATGATCCCTACCAGACATTGCTCACCACTGAAACAGCTGTAAAGGTGGCAGAGAGAGCTACGTGGATCCACGCCACCCACTGCAAACGAATGCCCGAGCCAGCAGCCAATCACCAGACAAGTGCAGATCGAGATCAGTCAGTGAACCGAGCCTTCCTACCCTTGTGCATTCAGGGGATATTGGAGGGGAGTAGCGGTCCCCGGGGCGAATTTCTCTGAGCACACCTAGAATTTGCACTGGGACCACCTCGAATCGCTACCCTCCTGAACCACCATCAAGGGCACACTGATTAGGGGGTAGGGACCAGGGAAAAATGGCGATGTAGGGATGACAGCATGCAAACAGACTGCACTGCAACATGCAGCACTGAGTGGAACAAGGAAGCCCGAAGCGAATGCAGGGGACCTCAGCCATACGTCGCTCAGCTGAATCCGACCGACACCACCAGCTTACATCACCCAGGAAGCGACAAACCCATCATCCTGATGCCTACAGAGGATGGATTTGGATCCCTAAGAGAGCACTTGTGGGTATGTGGACAACATGTTTATCAGTTTCTCAGACCGGGGTGGTGTGGCTGCTACCCTGCTAAGCTGATAACATTTGTTAACATTCTGCCCACCATCACTCATTTCCACACCCACTATGCTCACTATTACTAACCACACAGAGCACAGCAATCCACTACAAAAGTGTCACCAGGGGAGAAAGCAGTGGCATCCTCTCCTGGTGGGGGACTGTGAATAATGCACACAAGATAGACCACCTGGCCGTAGATCTTGAGAACTCGACGGCCCTCCACTCTCACTCCTACCATGCAGGGGATCAAAAACGTGGCCCTGCAGAACAGGATGGCTTTGGACTTAATGCTGGCTAGTCAAGGAGGAGTTTGTCATATTATTGGGACTGATTATTGCACCTATGTTCCAGATATCACAGACAATATGACGCATGTTGTTTCCCACCTGAACAATCTACTGCACGAGGAGAAAGGTCTAGACTCCCACTGTGTGGGAGGATGGGACATGTGGTCATGGCTGACTATGGGAGGATGGAAGAATGTGTTGATGAAAATGTTGGCACCCATGCTCCTAGTTATTATGCTCTTCCTCCTCTTGACCTGCTGTCTAATCCCCTGTTTCAGATCTATGATTGCTACCGCAATTAAATCATCTATGGGTCAGTATGTGAATATGCAAATAGAAACATCCAGCTCTATTGAATGGATTTCACCATTTGACAATGATATGATTTGAGGAGAATACAATTAAATCCAGAGTATGATGCAAATTTAGAATAAAACGCTTGTGAAATCATATTACTGCTAGAGCTATTTACTTAATGATTGCAGTTCTGTTGATTCATGCACGCTTATTCTTTATGACTTAGTTCTTTCATTTAGTCTCTCATTAAATTTGTGAGTTCTTTCTATTGTGTCCAGTTAAATCGACTGCTAATGATAGGTTATTGAATTGAAGTTTGCTTGATAAGCTAATAAGTACATGTGGGCTTTTTCTTCCTCTGACACTTGAAGTTTTCCCCACTTATTTGATTTTTCCTTTCCTACCTTTAACGTTTGTCCTTAATTCTTTTGATTTGCATTTTTTAAAATTATTTTTATGCTAAAAAGGCAGGAATTGTAATGGCAAGAACAAACGGACTCTCTGATATAACATATACATATGACTCTTTTGTGTACCAGGCACATAACTGTTTGGCATCAATACTTGATCAGTTCATTGATAATGATATGGAACTATAAAACATGCCATTGATTGTTATGTCCAGACTTCAGGGACACTCTTCTCCCTGAGCCTGACCCTGAAGACTAGATAAATAGCTGATGCTCCTTTCCCCCTGTACTCATTCAGAGCAGATTATACTGATGTATGTTTTGCTGCTGTGAGTCTGTCTGCAGATGCTTGAAGTAAACCTACAGAAAGACAAGTGGTTGCCTTCACTGTTTCTTTATTCCGCAGAATTGCCAATAGGTGAAAAAGAAGCTAGACCGCATAGTAACCACTAGAGTGATACAGTCAATCACAGAACGGAGTGGTGTGCTCTGATGGTCACTGTGCCCAAGAAGAACAAAGACCAATGAAGGATATGTGTTGATCTAAAGCTGAATGAGGCTGTGAAGAGGGAGAAATATATTCTACCCATTACAGATGACATCTTACCTCAACTTGCAGGTGCTGAGGTGTTTTCTCTTTTGGATGCAGCAAATGGTTTCTGGCAGATAACACTAGACAGTGAGAGTGCCATACTGACGACATTCATAACTCTCTTTGGTAGATACTACTTCAATAGACTGCCATTCGGAAACACAAGTGCGCCTGAAATCTTTCAATGTGAGATGACAGAGCTCTTGAAGGATCATGATGGTGTGGCCATTTACATGGGCGATATTCTCATCTATTCAGACACTCAAGAGGAGCATGAAATGAGGCTCCAGAAAACCCTAGGCACTCTCAAGTATGCAGGTTTAAAGTTAAACCATGATTTAACCTCGGACATTGCATCGATCAGCACGGCATATGACCAGATGAGGCCAAGGTCAAAGCCATCACCGAGCTTGAGCCACCAAGCAACATCACCGATCTGAGGAGAATCCAGGGAATGATCCAATACTAGGCAGGTACCTGCCAAACCTGTCTGAGGGCACAAAACCTCCAACGACCTACTCAAAAATGATACAACATGGGCTTGGAGTGCAGTGCAAGAGGAAGCTTTCAAAAAGGTTTTCCAGATACCACTATGGCCTAGACCTCTTTACTCTGCTGAGCAATCACAATGTGATTCCTCTGATAAACTGTAGAGACTACTGCTATGCGGTACAAGCCCACAGCTGAATATGTGCCAGGAAAAGAACTTGTTATAGCGGATACCCTTTCTAGATATCCCCAGGTAGCTGTGACACAAGAAATAGCTGAGCTGACCAGTGAAATAAAGGCCTATGAGGAAGCAGTCCGCAAGGCATGGCCTATCTCACCCACCAAGCTTGACTGTGTTAGGCAGACAATACCCCGTTTTATTCATAAAAGTGTGTGGTGCCTTCTAACAATTGATAAGACAAAACTTTAACATGGGAGAATTAAATTTCAAACTTTATTAATCCATCAGAAAGAATTATGATAAGATATGGTGGGAGTGGACTGAAGTTTCACGGACATCTTGTCCTTGCTCACTCTGATGTCTTTCGGAGGGGGGGGAACAAAGGCACACAGAACATGTTGGAAAAATGCAGATATCCAACCATTCTGAAAGAAAAAAGCCTGCTAAACGAAGGCTGTGCCATCTCTGAGATCCAACACGTCAAGGTTAGAAAAGAAGAAACCCTGGAACTGGAGAAATAGAGAGAGATGGAGATGGAGTGAAATAGACTCAAACAAAGACTTAACTCATAAAGAAAGCGAACTTAGCAAACTTATATTGCTAATACCAGATTAAAGAAGTTGATACATCCAGTTGCAGCACCAGAGTCCTTACTAGGACCATAACAAACTTTAAACTAAGCCAACAGCTAGCAGACACTCACACCGCGTTGCCATCATAACTGAACTTCATCAGCCTGCTTATGGAGGAAGACCTCCAACTCAGACCAGAATTGCCCCGGGGGACCGACAGCGCGTTCTGAAATATGGAGCTCAAGTGGGTTTCATCCAGAACCGATCACCAACGAGTGCCCAGACAAATGGCACTGCTTCATCTCTACCCTCTAAAGCCTTCCCTGCTCAGCCAAAACTCAGGTGAAAAAACAGATACTTTTCTGTGACACTGGGGTTTGATGCTTTAGCTTAATAGGAACAATAAGAAAACATGAAGGATTAGGATCTTCCATCAACATAGGTATGATGGCTAAATTACTTCAGGTGATTAATAATTCCTAATAATAATCCACCTTGACTTTCCAAAACTTCTCAATTGCTGAATGGTGCCTAAAGTTTATTTAATTGGTAACTCTTAAAGTTGTCCACATAGTTAAGACCGCTAACCAAAACAATCATTTACTGCATCCTCTGTGTTGCATAGTCATTCATTCACTTTAATTAATTATTCATTGCTGTGTTCATATAATTCATTCATGGTTGCATTTATCCGTTAATTTGTGAAGTCTAGTAGTTGTTGTCCTGCGTGTGTAGTTAGTAGTTAAATAAACATTTATAAAATGTTGGTTATTGTGTATTTGAAATATTATTATTATATAATATTGTTACTGTCCCAAGACAAGAACTCTGTAGCAACTTCAGATCAAGACTAAATTGACTATTAATTAAATTGATTATTAATTACTTTCTCCTTGTAAAGGAGTGGTGCCCCATTATAAAATGATTTACTAAGTTAAACACTATTGTTTAATATGAACATGTCATAGTTTGAGGTTTTGTCCTGTTTCCTGTTTTATTTTGTAGTGTTCTCCTCCCCTTGTGTGTCTTGTGGTTTTACTTCCTGTCTTTGTTTGCTTTTCCCTCCAGTTTAGATTGTTGGCCCCTCCTTGATTGTTTGCACCTGTGTCTTGTTGTCTCACCTACCTTAGTGTATTTAGTCCGGGTCTTTTCCTTTGTTCATTGTCAGGTTGTTGTCCCTGTCATGTACATTTTTCGTTGTACTTTGTTCCCGTGTCCAGCATCTCGGCATTTCTTACTGTGAGTTCTATTGTATTGATTCTTTGTTCCTTGGACCTTGCCTGCACTGTGGACTTCTGTATCTTTGCCTGCTTCCTGTCGGATTTGTTTGCTTTGTTTGGACTTACTCCCTGGTTTTGACCTACACTCCCCGTCTCTGTCCCCAGAGCCTCGCAGCTCTGGAAGAGCTCACATCCCCCAGTGTTTGCTTGCAGTTTTAAATAAATACGGTTGCTACCTCATCCACATACTTGTCTTCTGCATTTGGGTCCTTAAACTGTGCATCATAACAGAATGCCGATTTTATTCTAATAGCCGGAAGTGAGTGTAAACCTGCTCCTTCCTCTTACCAAAATTAAGGTCATTCAATCAGTTTAATGCATTTAAACCTTTAACCTGCTACACAATGACAACCTGTGGCCGTGACAACATGGAATCGCTGCTGGGAAAATTGAGCCAAAGCAGATATAAAATACTGTACCAGTTTGAAAAAGATTAACTTTTTTGACAGTGAATATTTCTTGAATCATGGATTGTGCCTTTAATGAAAGCTGATAAATAAAAGCTTTTAGACTACATGCATTAAGCCTCCTTCAGCCGAAAACATACAACATACAAAACTGATGAAGACACACCATAAGATAAAAGCTAAAATCAATAGAAGTGATGATGAAAACAGTTGAATAAAGATGAGAAAATTGAAATCTTAATAAATCATGAAGCATGCAGTTCATCTCAAACTGTAAAGACACGTCTCCATCCTCATGTAGAAGACTGAAACTGGTATCAATCTCGGTGTTGTTGGATTAGATTTTCACCTTTGTGTGTAACGTCAGCCTCCCTGCCTCTCCTCTCCATTTCATCTCTTCAGCATTCATCGCACTCAGAGACTTTCTCATTCAGGCATGCTAATAAAGTGCAGGGTGCCTGGTGTGTGAGGGGCCTTGTAGCCCCACAGAGCCACAAGAACACATGAATCTCACAAAGCCCTGCATACATACACATCCTGTGTATGTTTGTGTGTCTGTGTTTCTTCCCAGCTGTCCTACTGAGCTCAATAAAGTAATCCCATCTTGCTCTGGCACTTCAGACTTTTTGCTTGCTGTGACAATGGTCCGACCCCCCCATCCCCAATTTCTCTACCCTTACTAATCCTCCTCTCCTCTTCACCTTCATCCACACACATTCAGCTGAACAGACCCTTCATGTCTGTTGAGCTCTGCAACATGTTGGAGCAACTAAAGGATGTGAAGCATGTGGAATCTAGTGATAGTTTGATTTGCATATCATTTGAACAGTACTTTAAAGTAAATGAGTCAAAACTGAATTGATTGGTGTGATGTTCAGTGTTTGAAGATTTAAAAGACCTGATGTATTTTTAAACCAAATAAAGACCACAGACAGACGTTACAGTCTTGGCGATTACTTAAACAACTTCTGCAGAGTCTACAGTCATGCTAGCTGCTCTATGAGGCTGTACTGAGAGCATGCTAGCATGTTCATAATAACAATGCTAACATGCTGATGTTTATCAGGTTTACCATTTTAGTTTAGGGTGTTAGAATGCTAACATTTGATAATTAGTAGTAAACACAAAGTACAGCTGAAGCTGATGGGAATGTCATTTGTTTTGCAGGTATTTGGTCATAAACCAAAGTAATAATAATAATAATAATAATACTAATAAAACATTATTTATAGACCACTTATCAAAACAAAGTACAAAGTGCTTCACAACAAGAGAAACAAAATACCACAGTAAATGATGAAATATAAAGAAATAATATACATGAAATACACAAAAGCAATAAAACATACAGCCAGTTCAGGTAAAATCAGGATATGCTTTCCGATAAAAATGTGTTTTGAGAAGAGATTTAATTGAAGACACTGACTCAGACAACCTAATTTCTTCGAGCAAGTTGTTCCAGAGCCTCGGGGCCCTGATAGCAAAAGCTCTGTCCCCCTTAGTTTTCATCCTGGACTCAGGAACAGACAGAAGACCCTTGCCCGAAGAGCAACGTGAAGGTTCATAAGAGATTACAAGGTCTAAAATATAGTCTGGAGCCAGGCCATGAAGAGCCTTAAAAGTAATCAACAAGATCTTAAAAATCAATCATAAAACAAACAGGGAGCCAATGTAAAGAGGTTAAAACAGGTGTGATGTGGTCGTACTTCTTGGTGCTGGTTAACTACCTAGCAGCTGAGTTTTGTATGTCCTGCAGTCGTGTTAAAGTTTTTTGATTAAGACAAGTGAACAGGCTGTTACAATAATCGAGGCGTGAGGAGATAAAAGCATGTACAACAGTTTCTGCATCAGTAAGATTTAAAATAGATTGGATTTTTGCAATGTTTCTGAGGTGATAAAAACATGATTGGACAAGCTGAGTGATATGTTGCTCAAAACATAAATTGCTATCAAACAGGACACCAAGATGTCTTGCAACAGGCTTGATATGTGACAGGTTACCAGTAGATGGCAGTATTTGTTTAGTGATGTGTTGGGGCTCAATAACAAGGATTTCTGTTTTATTTGAGCTGAGCTGAAGAAAATGTATCGACATCCAGTTTTTTATGTCAGACAGGCAGTCCTGCAGAGAACTCAGCGTACTAAGGTCAGTGGGCTTGTCAGGGAGGTACAATTGTGTGTCATCAGCATAACAATGAAAAGAAATACCACATCTGTGGATGACATCCCCCAAGGGAAGGATGTATGAGAACACTATTGGTCCCAGAATTGAACCTTGAGGCACACCGTACTTGATATGGGAAAAGGATGAGATGAAGTTATTAATCCTGACACAGAATTTCCTATTGGACAGATAAGATGTGAACCAGTCTAGTGCAGTGCTAGATATGCTTGATATGCCATGATCAATTGTGTCAAAGCCAGCACTTAAGTCCAGCAGCACAATAATTGAACACATGCCTGCATCCGCAATCATTAAAAGGTCATTAGTGACTTTGAGAAGGGCTGTCTCAGTGCTGTGGTGCTGGCGAAAGCCAGATTGGAACTTTTCAAAGATATTATTGATTTCCACAGCAGCAAGAAGATGCTTAGATAGTTTTTGAAGTTTTTCGAGAATCTGTGAAATAAAAGGCAGTATGGAGATTGGGCGATATTTTCCCAGGATGGTGGGATCAAGCCCAGGTTTTTTTTAGGACTGGTTGGACACAAGCAGTTTTAAAGTAATCTGGGATGCAGCCAGGACTGCGAGCTGTTAAAAATAATTAGCAAAAGGGGCGCAATACAATCCATAACTTCCAATAAAAACCTAGTTGGGATTTTGTCCAGAGGGCTGGAGGATACTCTCATAAGAGACATGATGTCTGCAAGTTCAGGCAGAGTAATGGCAGAAAAATTGTTCAAAGAATCCCTGAGCAGGTGTTCCACATCTAAAAAGGCAGGATTATTAACGCCACCTTACCAGCAAAGTGCAAAAGAAACTTTTCACAATCAGCATCACAATCAGCAGGGGCACAATGAGAGGCTGGGTTAACTAACTGATCCACAGTCTTAAATAGGAATCTGGGGTTGTGCTGATGGGCAGAAATAAGTGCAGAGCAATGACATGTTCTTGCATCCTTCACCATCCTATTATAAAGGAGTAGTAACTCTTTCATAGCCACAAAGTGGACCTGGAGACCTGATTTCTTCCATCTGCATTATGCTCTTCTGCATTTCATTTTACAGCTTTGAATACTGTTATTTAACCATGTCTGTTTTCTAGTCTTTGGGTTTGGTCTATTTTTCTAAGGAGCTATGAGATCTAAGGTTGAAGAACACAGGTAGTTAAAAGAATCAACCAAATCGTTGGTGTTGGAGGAATCGGGAAACACATTGCCAGGAGAATAGAACAGTGTACAGAATTTTTAGGCACTATGCTCATTAAGGACACGTGTGTACTCAGAGTGGGATAAGACAGTACTAGCAGCCTGCACATTTTCAGGCCCAAAATAAGGACTAGGTCTAAGATGTGGCCACTGGAATGAGTTTGGCCAGACACATGTTGTTGAAAGTTAATAGAGTTAGTGATATTTAAAAAATCAGCAGCAAGGGCATTAGAGGAGTCATCAACATGAATATTAAAATCACCACAAAGAACAGTTCTATCATAAATTAGAACAAGACTGGATAAAAACTTGCATGCTTTCTGGTGCTGTTGAGCAGGTCAAAGAGGTGGATGAAGTCTGCTTTCGTCAGTTCTGATTGCTGACGGGCGGTGTTATTGGTGCCGACATGGACTATGATTTTCGTGATAGTCGTCGGGAGTGCAGCCAGAAGTCCGGGGAGCTTTTCGTGGATGTCGGGGGTCATAGCTTCGGGAAAACAGTGTGTGAACGCATTAACCAAGCGGATATTCCTTACAATGGAATCTCCAACTATCAGCGTAGTTGGGGGGATGAGCGGAGGCAGAGTTGATCATCGTGGAGACCGCCGAGTTCTATCAGCTGTCCCTGGGATAGTTGTGGCTGGGGACTGCTGCAGCGAGGGGGCGGCGTCCTTCTGCAGAGGTGTTCTCTGCACATGAGACCTCGAATGAGACCTCCAGAGCTTCTCCTGATCACAGCCTCTATCAGTAACTTGCAGCGAAAGGAGGAGGAGGAAGACTTGACCGCTGAAAAAAGGGAGCTTCCCTACAGTGTAGGAAAGTCCTGCGTATCCAGGATGTCAAACCTGTTGGCCAGCGGAAGGTCCCGATATGAAGGAGGAGGAGGCAGGTGCTTTGCACCATGTCTATCCTTACCGGTGCTCCGGTTGACGTGCAGTCGTACTCACCGGAGCCTTCTCACCACCCCCACCGACCAATGATGGGGCATCCACTGGGACTCGGCAAGGAGTAGAAATGGCAATTGCTTTGGGCTTTGCACCCATGAGGAGCCACGGATCTTCAGGCTTAGCTGAAACGGCTTCATGCTCTGGGTGTGCCAGTGATGATGGAGCCGAGCCACGGAAGAGTGGGATCATTGTCCAATTCTGGAGTGGAGCAGTCAGGGGAGCGAGATGGGATGGTCGCATTCCGGTTGCCGCAGCCAGAGGAGCTGAGGACAGCAAGGTGTTTTGTCTGGGCCGAGGCAACAGTGGAGGCATAAAACTCCTGAAGTCAAGTCCTGAAAACTTTTACCAAGTTAAAACATATAGGTAAAACAATGGCCAGGAAAACAGTGTAGCATAGAAAACTTGGCTTAAAATTTCGATAAAATGTCAATTTATGATGGTTTAAGACAATGCTTCTAGCGAAGCTTCTGGCAGGTACACAAAAACACTAACACATGCACAAAGCATTGGACAAATTAAAAATTTTACCTGATAATGGTGCTAGACGAACAGTCAGAGGATCACCAAAGTTATTACAATTCATCTTGAGGGGAAGATTCAAATTTCATGACAATCCATCTGGTAGATGCTGAGATATTTTACTGGATAAATGACCTGATGGTTCTGCCAGTTGAAAAGTCAGTGAATCACTTTAGTCATTGGGATTCATCCTCTGGGCACCATGAATGTGTGTACAGACCTTCATAAACAATCCACCCAATAATTGTTTAGATATTTCAGTCTGGACAAAACAACCAACTGGAGTTACTACATACTGTATATGCTATTTACATAAGAATATATGAGCATATACTGTATTTGGAGAAAGCAGTACTATACATTTATTTAGCCACAGAACCTGATTTACCATTGTTGACTGACCACTACTACCCAGATAGCACACATATGTCTAGCAGATGTAGCCCTGATGTATAAAGTTGGTTTAACAAGACATAGTATGGAGAGCCTTTTCCAATTGGCAATATATTGCAGAGACGTCAGCATTTGGTCAAAAATGCCCTCCAGGCAATGTTTGGCCAATGAATCAAAGCTGCACCACCCGGCTGCTCTACAGCCTCTGTTAACTATGACCTTTATTTATTTAGGTCGGCAAATATTTCACTATCCATGACCGAAATTAACACTATAAACATTACATTTGATGGGAATATAAGGAGACAATGAAAAACATGCTTGACCACCAAAAATAGCTACCTGATTTTGTGTGAGAAACGATTCAAGTTAATGACAAGATATATATCGGGTTGGATATATAGCCATCAAGCTCTTCTCTATGCTGGAACTCCAGCATAGAGAAGAGAAGGAACAGAGAAACAGAAATATATAAACATTACAGGTCGGCAGGTGTGGAGACACAATGGGGCAGCGCACGGTCCCAATTCTGCTAACAGGCTCTGCTAACAAACAGCCTGTGAGAGGGAGAAAAAACAAAAACACATGAGCACATCACTTTTGGAAACACTACCAGGTTGTTCACAAGTAGGCAACAAGAGCTGCGAAGCAAAAACATTTTAACAGGGCCCTATTTCCATATGCGCTGGGTGACAAAAAGCTGACTACTTTCTTACTGTTTCAAGTCATGATCGGCATCACTTTTTAGATCTTGGTTAACCATATTTAATGATTTTAACTATATCTTTTAACCGGATGAAGGATTTTAGTCATTGGACGTCTTGTGTTTTCAGAGAAAAGCTGAGCAAGCAGCGCAGCTTGCCAACCGCCCTGCCACCCGATGTGTCTGCCAAATAGCGTAGGTAAAACACTGATTTTTAACGTGAGACTGCTTTATTTAGTGTTTTTACCGGTTTTAGTTACCAGGTCCATTTGTTTGGGAGAGGAGGAGACCTTTGCGGCTAATTCTGCTCTTTGCAAAAACCTAACCTAACTTAAAAACAAGCTGAGCTAACGTTAGCGGTAGCTCGACTCGCAGCCCCTCCTCATGTCCTGAAGAGCGTCAGAGAAACACTGATCTCTAACCTGGAACTTCCTTATTACCTGTTTTAATTACCGGGTTGCGGCGATTGGTCCTCTGTGATCCGTCCAAAATTTCAGTGGGGGTCCCAATGCTGATGCATCATCAGTGAACAGGTTTTTCGGCACCGAGGGGAACAACAGCAGCTAGCTAACTAGCTAAAGTTGGCTAATGTTAAGTTATACACCGGCATCTGGGCTCTTCACCTGTGTTTAATGTATATAGAACACCTGGGCGTCGCTTAGCTACTTTATTAAATGTCACAGAATTAAAAAAATAGCTATTTTTTGTCAATTAACTTGTGACAGCTTACCTAAAAACCAGTAATGAGCGTCTGTCCTTCTTAAGCTCTGCAAGCAACTGGTGAGAGAGTGCCGCTCAGTGCTATTGCTGTGGCAGCAAAGGCAGTGGGCCGGCCCAAAGCCCACCTAATCTGAGACTTTTGAAGCAAAGTAACCCAAGACACATGAGAACGGACTGTATCAAAATAAAACAGGAAATAACTAAACTAAAACCCCAAACCATGACAACCTATGTTATACAGTCTTGTCCACCATCAAACCATCAAACCATCAAACCATCATCAGCAGTAAAAGTACTGGTTTTGTCCTTGTGACTGATATCTGGTTCTATCTGACATTATATTGTTAATACTGATGCATCAATGTTAGAGCAGCATTTTACATTGTACAGCATTTTATAACTACTTTATATACAGTTAGCTAGTTTAGTCCAGTTGTTCCCAACCTAGGGGTCGGGTCCCTCCAAAGGGTCAGGAGAGGATTAATGGGAGTGGAAAGAAAAAAAAAAGGTCTGATACACAAATCTGTTTTCATTTTTTGGACTTTTCTCTAATCTTTGAAATATGACTAGGAGCCCCAAGTAGACACTTGAGTAAATGCACAGTTACTTTCCACCACTAGAAGAGCGCTTCCTTCAGCTGAAGAAGACAACCAGAGGCTGGCCTCAGAGAACAACAATGTCACCAGGAAGCAGCACAGTGAAAGTGGGGAATCAAAAAAATCATGGTAACTGGGCAGAAAGTTATTCATGGCCAAACAAAAAGTTAACAGGTATGAGAGGTCTTAGAGAAGAAAAGCTACCAAGAACAACTTGATACAGAGAGCCGGAAGAGTGTTACAGTGATTGAAAAGGAAATCACCACCCTTTATGAAACACTGCTCAGATGGTGGAGACCAACAAGTTAAGAACTGCCTTGGAAGATGTTTAGACAGAGAGAGGAAAAAGCAGATCACCTACCTTTAGTATAGTCCCTGTGCTCTGAAAAGGGAAAATGGCAGGAAGAGAGCTGGCTTGGAAAAAGACATAAAAGAGGTGGAGGCAGAGAGGGTCATCAAGCTGGAGGAAGTACAAAGGAGGTGGCAAAGGAAGGAGAGGCAGCTTAAAGCTTGAAGAGGCAGTGAAAGGGAGAGAGAGGTCAGCAGGGTCACAAGAAGAGGAAAATGTGCAGGTGCATACCGGCTGACTGTAGAAGGCAAAGAGAAAGTAACAAAGCATTGGAAATCTAAATGAGAAGATCGAGCTTCAGTAAGGACATGCTGTGTGAAACGGAAGTGCTGAACTTGAAAAAGAAAAGCACTAGATGGTTCTGTTAATACTGCGGAAGACTCAATAATACAGCTGATCACAAAAACATACTGCAGTCTGGGTTATTATGAGGTACTAGTAGTACTGGTGATTTTGCTGGTAGGAACAGATCAGAATATAACACATGATGAGAAAGACGACACACAGCCAGTCTGAAGAATAAGAGAGCAGAGCTGCTGCTTGGTGCTCTAAATGTGAACCTGTTAAACATAGTCATTTACTGTATATTCTTGTCTTCACATCATAATTTTGCAGTTTGACTGGCACTGTAGCAATGGTGGAATGAAACTAAGTTCATTTACTCAAGTACTATATGGTACTTCTACTTTACTTGAGTATTTTAATTTTACTTAAAAGATCCGGGTACTACTAGAAAAGACCATGTGATCACCATAGCTGGTAAGGTTTACTCTCTGAGGACGAGGAATATTTACAGCAAACTTCATGGCAATCCATAAATGAGTGAAAGTATGGCCTGTAGATGGCAGTATAGGAAAGTTTGTCAATAACTACAAACTATCCAAATACTGACCAAGGTGCTTCAAATGTTCCAGTTCAGATATTGTAGGAATGATCAATTGAGAATCCAGTATTTTCAGAATTGTCCAACACCAGCAGCAGACTAAGCTATGTCTTTAATGCTGTATTTTGGGCTCTATATCCGTGAAGCCTGCAGCACGGTACAGATCGCAGTGCACCCTGCCCAGTGCATCGGGAGTGTGTCAAACGCACTTTTAGTAATTTTGTGGCCAGGTTCGCCTGGTACACCTGTGGCACACTTGGATATTGGGTGGGACCAGGAGGAATTAACCCTCCTAATGCACAACATGGGTCAAAAATGACCGGTATTCATTTCCTATGTTATTTCATGCATGGCTGTGTTTCTTTGCTATATCTTTTGAAACCAATTTATTTCATCATTTAATATTCCAAGTATTCATTAAATATCTTCTTTTTGATTTCCACAAATCACTACTTTCATTTTTCCTTTCTTACTTTATGAACAAAAATATTTTTTGTATTACTACATCACGTTTACATTTGCAAGTGTGATTTTAAAACAATAAAGACTATAATAATAATTTTATTAAAATAATTATTTTCGCAGTGATTTGGACCAAACAATAATACATTTAATATTTTAAATATGTTTATGTGTGACAATAAACATAACACTGATAACCAATATTGAACTGTAGTGTATCTGTAGTCGAACTGTAGTGAACTGTGGTGAATGTGACCTAAGAAAATAAAATAAAATAAAATCACATGTGTACAGCGCAAATTGCCATCTCAGTGCTTACATGCCTCACCAATGACACTGGGAACACCAGCTGCTGACTTTTCAGTCTTTGGGAGCTGGGCAGATCAGCATGAACTGTCTTACTTGTGTGACATATTTACACATCGCAACAAGCTCAATCTGTCACACCAAGGTAAAACATCAACAAGTGTTTAGAGTGGCCAATAAAATGTATGCTTTTACAGCAAAACTCGATTCTTGGACAAAAAGAGTGGAAAGAGTTTTATGAAGTACCCGTATGTGCCAGTCTGGTTTATATCAATGAAAGTGGTGTTGGTTTATTAATAAAAACCAGGAACACAGGAAAATAGAACCCAAATGCAAACACAGATGCAGAGCTAGATGCATTTCAATGATTTAATTAACAAAACCAAGGGAACAAAGGCTTACGGGAAGATGAGGCAGGTAAGGGTCAAAACCAGAGAGCAGTCCAACACCTCTCTGCCGAGAGGTCCCTCCGTTCCCTGGTGCGTGGTTCATCACCGACATCTATCTGATTTTCTCTTAAGTTCTGTAATGTTGCCTCTCACATAAGTGAGAGCTAGAGGGCACACAAAGCTGCACATGTGTACAATCTATGGCACCCAAAACCCCTGGTTATCCACATTAACACAAAAAATCTTGCGTAGTTTTTAGCTGGCCTTCAGGTGATGTGGGAAAGAATATGTACTTACTAGCATGTCGGACTAGACTTGAGCACGCATGAATGGCAGAGCTGACAGCACTTTAGGGTATGTTGAAAAGACCCCGTGGAGAGAAAGGCGAGCATGGCTGTAACTTTCACTGAGACCAGGAGAGCGCACAAATCCTGATCGGTTGCCTTTCATATCTGCTCTGACCATTTTGCAGACCTTGTTAAGAACATTACTGGATAAATGCAGTATTTGTTTGCAGAATTCGTATTTTGTTAGATTCATAAATGAGGTCCAGATTTTATAGACTCTCTCTCTATCTTTGGTGTCAGTATATAGTCAGTTTCCTAAAGTTATTTTAAGTAAATAAGCAGTATGAAACAATAAGATACAATGTGCAAAAAATGTAGATATGTTTACATGTATGACCTACCCTCCTTTACTACTCTCTCTAATAGACTCTTCCTGCTTTCAGTTAACACAGGCAGACAGGCACAGAGTTAACCAGGTGGGTAGGTGCATTCTGCATATTTAACTAGTTCAGAAGGCGTTTACCAACTTAACCAATCAGTAACCTTTTTTTATCGAAGAGGAACTCATGGACACAAATCTTCAACTGTGTCTATGGGTCATGGTGTACTGCAGTTCTGTTGAAAAAAAATCTTGCAGTCAAATGAGAGTTAACTAAAAATAACAATAAAAGAAAAATATAATCATAATAATAATATAAAATGACCATAAAGTAAAAAATAAAATAAAGCGAATCATTATATTTATGTTCTTGTTGTTAGTATTGATATATTATTGTTATTATAATTATTATTATTGACACAGATGTAGTTTGAACCCAAATGCAGACGACAAACACTTTGGTCATTTTAAAATTTTATTGTAAACTTGCTGGTTAGATGAGAGGTACGTTTGGAGCAGAGATGAGGGAGTTCAAGTAGCAGGAGCTAATCCAGGGAAGTGAGCTGGCTGGCAGGCTTAGTTGGCTGGCAGGCGGCAGGCTGGCAGATTGTCCTTGAAGACGGAAAAAACATGAGTCAGGCAAAAACTGGCAGGCAGGCAGGCAAACAGACAAACAACTGATAACTCAGAAGACTAGCAATCCTAAACTGAGCTGGAAGCGTGGCACATAACAAACCGTGTAATATAGAGGACTGACAAAGTGAACCGCCCACAAACACAGACAGAGAGAGAGAGAGAGAGAGAGAGAGAGAGAGAGAGAGAGAGAGAGAGAGAGAACGAGCAGACAGACAGACAAAACCGAAAACACCCCACATGTACCCAAAAGGCTGAAAATAACAAAAACACACTCACTCCCTTACCAGTCACGGAGGAGGGGTCGTGACAATTATTTTCTTTATTTTATTTTCTAATTTCATAATAATTACTGTTTTATATCAATGAAAACATGTGAAATTTAGGTTGAAATGTTTGTATAAAAGTAAACAGATAAGAACTGATAGTCATTGTTGGAGAGGTTTTTATGTGAATGAGTCTGCTGCCAGCTACTGTGACAGAAGAACCACAAGACAGGCTATTCAACAGGTGCCTATTGTGCTCTGTAGGTCGACCGGCTCTGAGCAGGTGGGCAGTGGACCATGAGCATCATGAGACGCACTCATTGGCACCAAAATTGCAGTACGCTGTTGGACTGGCATCACACAAACCGGGGAAATAACCTCAGTGCATCCAAGGAAAATACCAGCTCAGCAATGCGACACTGCGTTCTGCACCATGCGCCAACACAAAAATTTAGCCTTTTGTGTTTAGTGCTAATTAGCAAATATTAGCATGCTAACATGCTAAACTTAAATGCTAAACGTCAGCATGTTACATTGTCATTGTGAGCACGTTAGCATGCCAATATTAGAGTTTAGTTGAAGTGCCTGAGTACAGTATAGCATGTCTATAGACTCTTAGGTCTTGTTAAAATGTGTCCAGTTGACTGCCTCAGTGTGTTGCTTGGGAGTATAAATCAAGTGTCACCACTGCTAAATGATATTTTAGATATGAACCACCAGGGGACCTACTAAGTCCAATCACTTTGTAGAGGACAATCAACAAAAACTGCTAAACACAATTGAGAGTTTCATTACAATTTGAACACATTCCTGAATTTATACGTTAAACATCTGCAAACATTGTTTACATATGTCTTGTTAGAGCACGATTTAAATTTTTTCTGATCTTGTAGTTAGTGTTGACAAGAGCAGAGAATCTATGCAGTTTCTCGTCAAGTGTCTGATGCAACCCTATCTGTCAGGATTTTAAAATCCTCTAATTTGATCCTGCAGGTAAATATCTTTTAATACCTCCAGTATATTCTATCATAACTTTACATTCTGTTTACATCCTATTTTATTGCTTCATTTGTAACTACACTATGTCTATTTAGCAGCAGAATCTAGATATTTTTTAACTGATTCATCTGATTCATTATCAACCAGCTGTTTTGGCCTTCAGACCTGCCACTCACTCAAAACTCACCCTTGTACATTAATTATGACTTTGTAGTATTGCATGATCCAGTCACTGGTTTTCTACTGTACTCGAATACTTAATGTCTGTCAGGCTTTTAAAGCAAATCATTACTACCACTCTACAGAGACTTGCTGTTCTGTGATAGCCCATTCCTTGAATTTGATGACGTTTGAGTTTTGGTAGCTTTTATTTATTAAAATAAACCATAAATGTAAAATGCATCACTTCCTGTTTTTCCACTTGATTTTGTCTAGAGAATGACTCACCAGACTCTTACAGGTGCTTACAACAGCAAATGTAAAAGCCTTCTTGAAATAGCAGTGGGTTGAATCACAATTGTGATGTATGGCTTGGAGATAGAGGAAATCAATCATGTATTTATAGGAAAGTATTATTCATTACTGCATTAGTCATCACCAGTATTTACTTGTTCTTTTCCTTTTTTGTTTTGTTCAAAGGGCACATTGAGCTATTAACAAAAAAGATGTTGATGCACGGATGGTGAACTCCGTCCATCGGGGTAACATGTTTGCTGGCTGGTGAGCATAATCAGCAGGTCAGAGTGGCAGTGGGATAATCCAAGCTGACAGGGTAGCGGAGCGATGGAGAACCACCATGCCAGCCCGTTATGCAACACAAGGCAGCTCAGCACCAGCAGCTACTTCAAAATCACATGATTATACAACGTCTGGCACTTTGCACGTCTCTCTCTCTCTCTTCAGTGTGTGTGTGTGTGAGAGAGACATATTCAGAAAAAGAAAAAAAAATTTTTTTTAAAAAAAATCTAATTAAAATTTGTTTAGACATTATCATCTGATGTACTTCATCAAATATGTTTGTATTTCATTCAGGAACAGTGTCTAAGGGGTGAACCACAGTGGTGATGATATGAGCTGATTCTAATCTGAGCTTCAAACGCTGTGCTGTGCTTTCAACATGGACTATCAGAGGCACAACGTCAAGTTGTTCAAAAGAGAAATAGTTTCCTCATCAAAATGTTCTCTGCTAAAATGAACTGCAGAAACATGAGTCAAGTATTTCACAAGCTCTGCTGCAAACATGATGGCATGACAAAGGAATATTTCAGCGGATTTATGGATTCTCTGTAGTCAATTTGTTCATTTTGAGCCTGTTGAGTCAGATTTTCCTCCACCAGTGGTGAGGACTAATGATGGCAACATCAGTCATCAGTGTTTTGTCCAGATTTTTATGAAAGGTGCTTTGGATGTTCATGATCCCCACAGGATGAACTCTAATGTTTATAATGACCTTTTGACCTTTTTTAGACTCATCATTAAGCCAAAACATGCATTCATATGAAAAGTCACAATCTATTGGGCAGATTGCCATGAAATTCACACCCATTCTCGGAGGGATTCCTGTGGAGCATGAAATAACACAAAACATCCATCTTCAAACTCCTGTGTAGAAATCACTATAATAATAATAATAATAATAATAATACTTTATTTACAGAGCACTTATCAAAACAAAGTACAAAGTGCTTCACAACAAGAAAAATAATATACCACAGTGAATGATGAAATAATTGTCCATGCGGATTCCTCCCTAAATCATCATTTTACTCATTTTGTTTGTCCACTTGTTGGCAGCAGAAACAATTGAATTCAATTTTATTTAATTGTACCTGCATGGTAATTCTTCATCTTTCACTCCATTTTCCTTGAACTCTTCCTTTCTGAACATCACATAAACTGTGAATAAAATATCAACCCATACTAACTAAATAATGAAAAGCAAATTCAATTCAATTTTATTTATATAGCGCCAATTCATAACAGAAGTTATCTCATTGCACTTTTCCTATAGAGCAGGTCTAGACTGTACTCTTCATAATGTTATTTACAGAGACCCAACAAATCCCACCATGAGCAAGCACTTGGCGACACTGGCAAGGAAAAACTTCCTTGAGCAACAGCCCCCAAAAGGTCTGTGCACGTTCCTGCACATCAGTCTCTGAGATGCCGATAGTTCTAGGCAGTAGATATGTGACTTAATGTGTTTGCTGTTGATGTCTAATGTGGCATTATCAGGTATTTAGATTAACTAAAATGCGTTTGCATAAATAATGTTAATCAGCAACAATTTTGATGAGAATTTATAAAATGTTAACTAAAGCTAGCCAGCAGCTAAGATAGCTAGTGACTAAGCTAGTGCTATTAAGCACTGACAGTCTGTACAGAGCCACAACAGACTTTCTGATGCTGCATCAGAAGCTCAAGCAAACCTGCATGTTTTTTACCTAGGCTAAATGGTTAGCGACGTTGTTGAACTGTTGAACTTGCCTTCAAAATTAAGGTCAGGATTACCACACGGGCAGTACAATTTGCCTTCAGAATAAAAGCAACCTGTATATAGTAACCTACAGTTGTGTGCAAAAGTGTTTGCCCCCTTCCTGATTTCTTATTTTTTTGCATGTTAAACTTAAATGTTTCAGATCATCAAACTAATTTTAAATATTAGTCAAAGATAACACAAGTAAACACAAAATGCAGTTTTTAAATGAAGGTTGTTATTATTAAGGGAAAAAAAGTGTGTGAAAAAGTGATTGCCTCCTAAACCTAATAACTGGTTAGGCCATCCTTAGCAGCAACAACTGCAATCAAGCAATGGCGATAACTTGCAATGAGTCTTTTACAGCGGTGTGGAGGAATTTTGCCCCACTCATCTTTGCAGAATTGTTGTAATTCAGCCACATTGGAGGATTTTCGAGCATGAACTGCTTTTGTAAGGTCATGCCACAGCATCTCAATAGGATTCAGGTCAGGACTTTAAACAAAACTGAATTTATTGTACTTGGCCTCAAACACCTCCGAGACACATTATCTAAAGATATAGTTGCTCTGGATGGCATTGCCCTGGCCTCCAGCACCACCGTAAGGAACCTTTGTTCAGGATTTATCCTTTAACTCCCACATGAAACAAACTTCAAGGACTGCCTTCTTTCACCTACGTAATATTGCAAAAATCAGGCAAATCCTGTCTCAAAATGATGCCGAAAAATCAGTGCATGCATTTGTTACTTCTAGGCTGGATTATTGCAATTCCTTATTATCAGGCTGCCCGAATAAATCCCTAAACCTAAAAAGGGATTCTCCAGTTGATCCCGAATCCTGCGGCACGTGTACTGACAAGAACTAAGAAAAGAGATCATATTTCTCCAATATTAGCTTCTCTGCACTGGCTCCCTGCAAAATCCAGAACAGAATTTGAAATCCTTCTCCTCACCTACAAAGCTTTTAATAGTCAGGCACCATCGTATCTTAAAGAGCTCATAATACCTTATCACCTGACTAGAACACTGCGCTCCCAGAATGCAGAATGCAGGGTTACATGTGGTTACATGTGGTTCCCAGTCTACTTTTCCTAGAGAAAAGTAGACTGGGAGCCAGAGCCTTCAGTTATCAAGCTCCTCTCCTGTGGAATCAGGTCCCAGTTTGGGTTCGGGAGGCAGATACCATCTCCACATTTAAGAGAAGGCTTAATACTTTCCTCTTTGATAAAGCTTATAGTTAGGGCTGGCTTGGGTGAGTCCTGAACCATCCCTTAGTTATGCTGCTAAAGGCTGAGACTTCCCGTGCACTAAGCTCCTCTCTCCTCCTCTCCCTCTCCATCTGTATGAATTTTTATCCCATTAATACATCTTGTCTCTCCAGTAGTTTTGTACTTTCCCGTTTCTCTCCTTTCTCATTCTGTCGCTTTCACCAGGAATTTCTACCTCCGGAGCTGCAGAGACTGGATCTGTGGTTATGGGCCACCTGCTGACGCAGCAGCAGCCCACCATTGAGTCTGATTCTTTTGTTACTGCCTGTAAATGACCCCAATCACTGAAGTAGGCCGTCATCTTTACCTCCAACCATGAGAAAGGCTTTCACAAGAGAGGACTTTATTATTGAACTGCCAAGTGTTACTTTGTTTGTTTTGGTTGACTAATAATTCTCGCTGCATACTTAATGTGGACATTGTATTTTTATTTATTTTATTAAGTGTTTACATTTTTTACCTCACATGCTTTTATTTCGAAGTCTGGAAAAGGAAGTGCAGCGGCACCCTGTGTGTACATTGGCGCACTTTTTACGTGAAGCGCCATTCTGATTTAACATTACGAGAGAAAGGATAAACCCTTGGGTACTCACTGTACAAAGGTTTCTTTCTACATCTTAGATCCTGGCTGAAGGGCACAAGGTACCATTTTAGTTTTATGTTGTGTGGTAAACTTTGAAGGACTTTGAAGTGTTTATTTTATCTATCTCTTTCTTTAGCTAATGTTGTTATTGCCTCATCAGTGTTTCTCTTGATTTGCACTCCAGATAGATTGTTTACAGTAAATCAGCACTTTATTTGGTAATTTTATATAAATAATTTACGTTTTACTCTCTAAATTGAGATCATCAGTTTTAACAAAATTAATTAATTGTTAACTCGGATGTTTCATGTAACTTAGTTAACATCGCACTCTAAAAGGAGATTGTTAAT
This sequence comes from Siniperca chuatsi, assembly GCF_020085105.1. Lineage (NCBI taxonomy): Eukaryota > Metazoa > Chordata > Actinopteri > Centrarchiformes > Sinipercidae > Siniperca > Siniperca chuatsi. Next base: position 37,652,594 of record NC_058042.1, read on the forward strand.
TATTTAATTAAGATTGTTAATTAAAACAATTCATATAGGTTATTACATTAGCCAGTTTGCTAAAATGCGATTTATTTACACATTATTTATGATGTAAGCCAATTAATTGCAAATGTGTATTCGTTTATCGATTTATGGATATTTGTATACAATTTGCAGGCAGATGTCTAATGATTGTTTGTTTGTTTTCATTCAGCTCTTATGGTGTTTTGGGATATTAAATTCTTTATAAACATCAGTTCCTGAGAGTAAAATGCATCTGTTCAGCTGAGAATGCTACACTGCCTCTTAAAAAGGAATTTTTTTCTTGCCACCAAGTGCTTGCTCATGGTAAATGGACTGTACTTATATAGCACCTTTCTGACTACTTAAAGCGCTTTAACTACATATCACATTCACCCCATTCACACACTGATGGCAGGTGCCAACTGCTCATCAGTTGAAAGAAACTAATCATTCACACACACACACACACACTGGAGCAAGTTGGGGTTCAGTGTCTTGCCCAAGGACACTTCAACGTGTAGGCTGGGGGAAGCTGGGATAGAACCTTCCAATTGGTGGACGACCCGCTCTACCACTAAGCCACAGTTGCCCTAATCATGGTGGGATTTGTTGGGTCTCTGTAAATAATATTACAAAGAGTACCGTCTAGACCTGCTCTATAGGAAAAGTGCAATGAGATAACTTCTGTTATGAATTGGCATTACTACCATCCTAAAATAATGAAGGTCACAATGGGATCTAATCACCAAAGACTCCTCATAAATTTCTTCAACTTCCTATTGTGCACAATGTCAATTAAATTAATATAACTACTCTTTAAGCCTCATTTTCTATAAGTCTCTCCTGATTGAAATACAAGTTTTAGTCTGTAGTGTGACCACTTGTTCTTTTATTAATGACTAACACAGATAGATCTACCTCCCATCTCGTTCTGTTTAGTTTTCCCTGCTGACTTGCCTATCTGACATCCAGATGTCTCAAAATGTATTGCAGTTTAATCAGGACAAGATAGAAATTCTTGTATTTGTTCCTCCCAAAGACAAACTAAATTATAACTCCAGGATACACTTGGAAGCATATCAACTTACGTTAAGATAAATGTTGCTGTGCTATTTGAGTCAGACATGACTGTCAGCGGACAAGTGAAACAGTGTTATTATGAAATCTGGCTTTCTCTAGCTAAGGAATATAAGATAATTTCTTTCTCAAGCTACCCTAGCAAGTGCCCTTTCTTTGTCGTCCGAAGCACAGCAGAGTGTAAGCAGTGATTCTACAGTTATGTCCTCAAGGCCTTGAAATAGATCTCAGGTTAGCTAGCTCTGTGTCTGCTTTTAAATACCTCTGTTTATGGATTCTTACACTGTGATTTTATTGGTGCTTGTGTTGTCTGATGTTTTACTTTACTTGGTTGTTGTTTTTAATGGTTTTTGTTTTCACTTGTACAGCACCTTGCAACCTTGTAAAGATAGGAGGTATGTAAATGAGGATGATGATTATTAGAAGGTTATATCCACAGTAGATTTCTGTGTATCTTTTTTTAAATTTGGAAGTCAAATTTTTTTTTGAAAAGTTGGCTCATTAACTGCTGGACTGATTTGGCTCAATGGTTTAGTGGCTCTTTACTCCTCCTGAGGTGTTTGCCCACTGCACAGTCTACAAAGGTTACCAACTACTCTTCAACTGTACAGTCAAAATAATTGGTCTGAAGTGTATTGACAAAGCATAGTGTCCATCACTGTTATGTTTGTTTTTCACAACTCCACCATGAGCATGCAGTAGACAAATGAGAAGAAATGGCCCTGGAAATCTTGGAGCAACTTCCTCCTCTGCTCCTGCCAATCTTTCCCACTGAAAGCCTTATGTTCTCTTATTGTCATGTCAGAGCCTCAGAAATGCTGATACACTCAGCTTTGGATGCATCTGTCTTACAGATGGGATTTAAATAAACAGCAAAGACTGGAGGTTGAGATAAAAGAGGAGATAATCATTGTCATGATCATTCAGATCAGATGCTGGCAGGCAGCTACCATCGGCTTTAACAATTCAGTGGGGGTGCTCAGCAAAACACAAAGCTTAATTTACACCGTAAGCACTCACACACACACACATACACACACACACACACACCATGAAATGGAAGGACTCAGCCAGTCCCTGGGGGAATATCCTGATTAAGGCCTGTTGCCAACATGCTCCAGTGTTGGCTGAGGATTGTGAAGAATATATCTGAGGAAGCAGACACACTGTACTGATGGCTCTAAGACGAAGCGCTGAGTGAGGAGAGGGACAAAACAAACCCTTCACGTGGATCAATGGAGAGGAGGATTTGGTCTGCCACTAAGATGTTCTAATTGGAACTATATTGGTAACCGGGTGATAATAATCTTCTCATGGATTTCTGTGAACACATGCATCCAGTGCCAGAGACCCCAGAAAATAAGAATAATAACAATAACTTAGATTTATATAGCACCTTTCAAGGAAGCCAAGGAGGCTTTACACAAAAAGGGATCATAGACACCTTACAGTGATTGTAATGATAATAACGTATTGGAAGCCACTTGAAAGCTGGTAGTAAACGTTTGAATTGTTATTTGCACAAACAATTTGCGTGTGGAGTGTGGAGTCCACACAGGTGATACATTTCATGAAGCCATCTCTGTGTTCTGCACCTTCACTGTGTTCTCTGCTTTATTGTGTGCTATTAGAGCAATTATAACATTTACCTTTGTGTTTAAGTGGCTTCCAGCTCGTTATTACTTTTTACACCAGACAGTTTGACATTCCATAGTTTTTCAAGTTTTTCCTTGCCACTGTTGCCAAGTGCTTGCTCATGGTGGGATTAGTTGGGTCTCTGTAAATAATATTTACTTGTGGTTCCTAGAGTCTCCGAAAGTAGAATGGCAGCCAGAGCCTTCAGTTATCAAGCTCCTCTCCTGTGGAATCAGGTCCCAGTTTAGGGTCCCAGGTGAGTCCTGAACCATCCCCTAGTTATGCTGCTATATGCCTAGACTGCTGGGAGACTTCCCATGATTTCAATTCAATTCAGTTCAATTTTATTTATATAGCGCCAAATCATAACAGAAGTTATCTCATTGCACTTTTCCTATAGAGCAGGTCTAGACCGTACTCTTTATAATATTATTTACAGAGACCCAACAAACCCTACCATGAGCAAGCATTTGTCGATAGCAGCAAGAAAAAACTTCCTTTAAGAGGCAGAAACCTTGGACAGAACCAGACTCAATGGTGGGCGGCTGCCGTGTTAAGTTTTGAGAGAGAACGAGAAAGAGAGAGAGAGATTTAGATATAGAGGTTTTGAGAGAGAGAGAGAGAGAGAGAGAGAGAGAGAAAGAAAAGGGGCTGGGGAGAGGGAGGGGGGGGGGGAAGCACAATGCAAATACCACCTAGAATTTTTAAAATAGTCATAATGTAATTATAGTGGTAACATTAATATTAATACATTAATAATAATAGGAATGACACCTATTGGAATAATAATGACAATAATAGTAACAGAGCCAGTAACAACAACTGTAATAGCAGTTGTCAAGCAGGAACATGGGGGGCAGCAAGTGGCCCACAACCACAGATCCAGTCTCTGCCGAAATACCTGCTGAAATTGATAGAAGAAGAGAGGCGAGAAACGAGAAAGCACAGAACTACTGGAGAGAGCAGATGTCAAGTTAGTAACATGCAGTAATAGGACAAAAATGCATACAGATGGAGAGGGACGAGAAGGAGAGAGGAAAGAGGTGCATCATTGGAAGTCTCCCGGCAGTCTAGGCCTATAGCAGCATAATTAAGGGATGGTTCAGGGCTAACCCAAGCCAGCCCTAACTATAAACTTTATCAAAGAGGAAAGTCTTAAGCCTACTCTTAAATGTGGAGATGGTGTCTGCCTCCCGAACCCAAATTGGGATCTGATTCCACAGGAGAGGAGCTTGATAACTGGAGACTCTAGGAACCACAAGTAACCCTGCATTCTGGGAGCGCAGAGTTCTAGTCGGGTAATATGCTAGTATGAGATCTTTAAGATAAGATGGTGCCTGACCATTAAGAGCTTTGTAGGTGAGGAGAAGGATTTTAAATTCTATTTTGGATTTTACAGGGTGCCAGTGCAGAGAAGTTAATATTGGAGAAATATGATCTCTTTTCCTAGTTCTTGTCAGTGCACGTGCCGCAGCATTTGGGATCAACTGGAGACTCTTTAGGGACTTATTTGGGCAGCCTGATAATAAGGAATTGCAATAGTCCAACCTAGAAGTAACAAATGCATACACTAGTTTTTCAGCATAATTTTGAGACATGATGTGCCTAATTTTTGCAATGTTGCATAGGTGAAAGAAGGCAGTCCTTGAAGTTTGTTTCATGTGGGAGTTAAAGGATAAATCCTGATCAAAGATAACTCAGAGGTTCCTTATGGTGGTGCTGGAGGCCAGGGCAATGCCATCTAGAGTAACTATATCTTTAGATAATGTGTCTCGGAGGTGTTTGGGGCCAAGTACAATAACATCTGTTTTGTCAGAGTTTAACATCAGAAAATTGCAGGTCATCCAGGTTTTTATGTCCTTTATGTCCTCCTCCTCTCCCTCTCCATCTGTATGCATTTTTATCCCATTAATGCATGTTACTAACTTGACATTTTCTTTCTCCCGTAGTTTTGTGCTTTCTCATCTTCCTCCTGTATCCTTCTGTCTCTTTCAGCAGGTATTTCTGCATCCAGAGCTGCAGAGTCTGGATCTGTGGTTGTGGGTCACCCCTGTGTTCCTGCTCAATAACTGCTACTACAGTTGTTGTTGTTATTGGCCTTGTTACTATTATTGTCATTATTATTCCTATGACTCTCATTCCTATTATTATAACTTTATTAATATTACCCCTACCATTACATTAATATTATTTTAAAATTCTAGGTGAAATTTGCATTGTGTAAAATTGAATTGAACAGCAGAGTCACTATATAAACTTAATAATATCTCACTGGAAACAAATAAAATAAATAGCCTAATATTCCTGACATCAAAATACTGAGTGAAGTTAACAAGAAGAAAGAAAGAATGAAGAACTCAGACATCAGTCCCTATCAGTCCCTCCTCCAGTCCTCTGTCCTCCTCCCTCTACTGCTGCTTTGATTCACTGCCTGCATGTAAATTATCTGGTAGAGGGAGGAGGGGCTGCCATCTCAGCCAGCAGTAAGTTTACAAGTTAGACTACATACAGACACCTTTCATTTTAGCTTGTTCCTAACAATTCGCTATTAGCTTAACAAGCGAGCTGTGGTTGTTAACAACAACTGCAGGCAAAGCAGGTGGAAATATCGCTTCTCTCTGCTCTCACTCTGTGTGTGTGTGAGCGTGCACGTGTACAGCAGTAAGCGGAGGGACTGATTGACGAGATGCTTTGCTGAAGCAAAACGTAATTAATGGGAAACACTGTAGTGCGTGTTGTCACAGAGTAGCAACCAGAGGACCAACCTCAGGTCAGGTATCACATGATTAATGTTAGTTTGTTTACAGTCAGTTGAAATCTGGGAGGAGGAAGTGACAGGTGAAGCTGGTTGTTCATCTGCTTAACAGACTCAGCAGATACATGGAGGATACTGGTCTGTCATCAGATGAGACTGACCATGAAGTGCATTTAGCTTAGGATGTCTGCTGATGTTTAGATGATCTGCCCCATCGCATCAGTCAATGAATAATCCCTCATCCAATCACAGCTCATACGGCACTACCTGTGAACAGGGCAGGTGTGCTACACTTGACGCTGATTCACATAACGTGTCGGCTTACATTATATGGGTTAACCAAAACAGGCTGGGGTGGACACACCTGAAGGAAAAACACATTAGAACTAAACAAAATGCAGGTTATGCCCAGCAGGGGGAGCACATAACAACCTACCTTCAGTGACTGGATACTGTGTGTTGAAAGAAGAAAATACATCCTTTAAGAAAACATTATTCAGGAAATAACATCTTACGGGCATGAGAATGTATGTGGCAGAGCATCATCCCTGCCACCAATATGTCAGACTTCCACATAGACAGCCTGCAGTCACAAACTCCAACTTCTTAACTCTCTCTGTTTATTCAGCGTCCCCTGCAGAAAGACCAGAGGATTATGGTCTGGATGATTGGTTACAGGAACATGAGACAAACTGACATTATGTTCCAAAATGTTCCAAAGCCACAACCAACGCTTCTTTGTTAAAGCTAGCATACTATTTCTGACAGCAGTCTGGATGTTGTACCTCCATCAGAACCCTCTTGGAAAAGGACAGCACCCACACCGGCTGGTCCAAGTGAGGCACAGCAAGCAAAGGTGCATTCAGGGGGAGGTCTGTTCAAAAGCAGACTGGCAGGAGTCGAGACCACTTAAAGCATACCTTTGGGTTTAGCAAGCCACACTGTGTCCTAGATTTATTTATAAATGACCTTTATATTCAACTCATTTGCAACAGCAAATACATTTAGAAGGAAACATAATGCCGACCGGATGATATTTTCTATGTACATAATGATGAAATGTTTTTAATGAACATATCTCTCAGGTCCCAAAATGTTGATCCTGAACGTATCAGTAAAATGTTCACTGACATCATATTTCTTTAGTTCTGATCTTACAATCCAATATCAGCTGGTGGCGACTCATCTGCATTACTCATCTGTGTTATGGTTGTGTTCAGACTCTCAAAGCTCTGTGTTAAGGTTAGACAAAGATCCTGGTCTGATTTAATACAGAATAAGTCTTTAGTAACTTCAGACACAACGTGTTTATTAACATTTAACTGAAGCCACCATCTTTCACTGACATTCACCACAGACAGGACTCGGGATGTGAAACTGCTCTCTGCTGTCAAAGTCTGAAACTTCGTACGTCCAACATCCTCCCGACCACCTCCCTGTGACTCCAGTGTGGTACATAAATGTTGCTTCATTCATTGGGGAAATAATTTAGAAGATTTATAGTATGAACCAATGCGCTTGGAGCTGAGAGTACCAGACAGGTTAGGGAAGTCAAAGTATTGAGAGACACACTAACACATTGTTGGTTTCTTTTATTTTAATGGGATTTGTTGACCATAGGAAAAAATAGAATATGGCCAGTCTTAGACTTTAACCTGTGACAGCAGTCTGGCAAACACTGACCACACTAATGAAATATTTAGAATGGGTTCATTCTCTTGTCTCAGGACTTGCTACCAGCTATGTGTGACTTTGGCATGTTTCTAGTAGGGCTGAGCAATATCGTTAACATCAATATCATCATATTCATAATGATAATAATAAGAATAATATTTGTCAGATTCCGATCACAATATACAAGGTACAAGGCAATTTATCATTTTACAACAGAAGGTTGTACAATGAAATTTGTTGTCCCTTCATGCTACACACGTAGAACATAATAGATAATTAAATTCATATTAAAATAGGGCAACATTAAATAAATAATAAAATAAAAAAATATATATATATATATATATATATATATATATATATATATATATATATATATATATATATATATGCACGTATTACACCCAGGAAATAATTCTGCAGCACATATTTTGAATTTGCATCTGGTGGAATGTAAACAGCAGATAGAGACAGTGATGATAATATGGTTTTCATCTTCACATAAAAAGTTTGACATTTGTGAGACAGTGTCTGTCCACTTTGTCAGCATTTGAGCACCAAGCATCATCGATGTAAACAGAGAGTCCTCCTCCTTTCATCTTGCTGGAGTCTTGCTCTGCCAGCTCGGAACACGGTCTGCCCCTTGGGTGCTTGATCCGGGATGTTGATGGAGCCGGTCTCTGTAAAGATGTGGGTACAACAGTCTCTGATTCCCGTTGCTTGGCCAAACTTAATCCCATTTCGTCCAGACTCGACATTAGCCAGGAGCAACCTTAAATCCAAGCTGGGCCAGCATGGTTCTACTCCCGGGTGTCTTTCCTGGGCGATCACAGCAGCCGCCGTGGTGCCTGCCTGGTCTGGTTGATCTGGCTCAAGGTCCGCTGCATCATGCGCAGCTGTTTCCATTGCAATATAGGAAATGCATTGCAAAATCACATAAAATAATCTGTGTTAAATACAATGATCTGTGTTCCATTAGTTTACATTGCATCACACCAAATTCTTCACAAATGTCACTAACTCATCAGTTTGAACAACAGAATTCAGTAAAAAGATAACACAACAGAAGGCATGAAAGTATCACCCTTACAACCTTTTCAGTTAAAGAAAACTTGAAGCTTTAGTGTAATACTGTATTTTATGAGGAACTCACAATTACTTAACAACATTGTAACAACCATGGCTGATTGCTTCTGTAGTAACATATACCTCTTTTACAATCTTATAGCTCATTGTTATTCTAATTCACACTATTAAAATGTTACGGCCAGTAATCAAAGTCCCTGTGGGGAAATAAATGTGAAATGTATGCACTCTCTACATTGCATCATTATTCCAACAAGGATTTAGCTTCCTGAGGTTTTAATGTGCACTCATATCTTTTCTGCTAGAATAAGTGTCAGTGACCCCTTTTGGGTAATTAGGATTACATAATTACACAAGGCCTTCCACATCTCCAGTCAGGGTCCCATCCTCCCTCATTATGAGGCTCAACATTGTAAATTAATTTGTATTCAGTGCTGCTCTCCACCAGCCTCTATTAGCTGCAGGCCCTGATCAATCAAGCAGCTGCATGTTGAAGAGGATCAATGGCTTACATGTTTGTATTAGTAGAAATCAAGAACTAGATCGGGCATAACCGTAATGCACTCTCAATAAGAAATGCTTTGCCCCCACAGAAAAGTTCTTTGTGGGTGGTATTGACTTCTCTGATAGCTCCCTCCAGACCAAGAGTAAAAATAGATAAGGGGAGGGGGGGTTGACAAGTAGCACAATGAGAAATGTGGAGAGTGAAATGAGAGTGTGAATGGTAATAATGAAAGTGCTGGCTCTCAGACAGGCCATCTTACTTCCATCATTGCCAATTTATTTGCTGCTGTTTCATCATTGTCTAATGCAGGGAGTTCAATCACAGCGCCGACATTCTTAACCTCAACTAACACTCATTTGAGCTCATACATCTTTTCAGGGGAACATAATTTGTTCTAAATCATTTTGAAAATAATCAAACGCTGTCAGCTGCTGTCCGGAAGCAATGGTAGTTTAAAATAAGGAATCTCCTGGCTTTGCACTTAAAAACATTATGGCACAATTACTCTGGACATTATTATTGATGCACACCATTTCACATACTGTACCTTTTGTCTCAATAGCACACTGCATCATTCTCAACTAGGGTTGCCAACTTCCTGAAATGGAAATACGGAATGCCAGGTTAATAGTCTAACCTGTAATATTTCTGTCAGCAGGTACACACAGGACACAGAGGTAAGTGCAGCTACTATGGCAGGCGACCAACACAGATGAAGGAGAATGCAGGTAAGGGAATGGGATGATGAAAAGTCTTTGTTAAAGTTTATCTGACTATTGAAGTCCTTTTCTTTTCTGGGGTTTGGCGTAGAGCTGAAGAGCCAGGAGATGATTACAAGCGAGGGCTGAGGGGAATCCTAGGGACAGGTAAGTAATCGACAGGTAAGTGAGTCAGTTATATCAGCATGGTAGGGTTGAGACCAGACAGTGAGTGAACGGGAGGATTGCTGCTTTATAGTACTGGTGGGCGATTGCTGACAGGTGAGTGTAATCAGTAGACGGGTGATTGGGACCTAATGACTGTGGTGGGTGGCGACGGTGGTGATTATGTAGACTCCCTGACAGTACCCCCTCCTCCACGGGCGGCTCCTGACAGCCTCTGATGGCGGCCTCTGGGTGCTGGACGGTCCAGATGGGCTCGGTGAAATTCAGCCAGGAGAGCAGGATTTAGCACATCGTCCCGATGGATCCAGGACCTTTCCTCGGGACCGTATCCTTCCCAGTCGATCAGGTACTCGAGACGGCCACCCCGTCGCCTGTAATCCAGGATCTTGTCCACTCTGTAGATCAGGAGTTCTTCAATGACTTCAGGGGGAGGAGGAGGTAATGGCGGCTCATCTGGTGCTGTGGAAGAGGGAGACACAGGTTTAAGGAGTGATACATGGAATGATGTGTGAATGCGGTACCTTGGGGGGAGACGGTAGGTGACTTCATTAATCTGCTTCTCGATGGTGAAGGGACCTATGTAGCGGGGACTCAGCTTTCGGCAGGGCTGGCGGAGACGCAGATTCCATGTAGAGAGCCAGACTTGATCTCCCGGATGATAGATGGGGTTAGAGGATCGACGGGCATCTGCGAAATGTTTATGTCTCCGCACAGCATGCTGTAGATATATATGGGCTGAGTCCCACACTCTCTCGCTCACTCGAAACCAGTGGTCTAGCTGGAACATCCGAGGGTTCCTCCATCCAGGGAAATTACGGTGGTTGGTACCCAAGTACGCACTGAAATGGGGTGAGGCCTGTAGTTGTCTGTTTGAGTGAATTCTGTACGTACTTGGCGCACAGGAGGAAGCAGTTCCAACTATTCTGGTTGTCATGACAGTATGGCCCGAGATGTCTCCCTATCTCTTGTATCTTCCGCTCAGTCTGGCCATTAGTCTGAGGGTGATAACCGGATGAGAGGTTGACGGAGACATTGAGGAGCAGCCCAAATGCGGAAAGTGAACTGTTGCCCATGGTCGGAGATGATTTTCTCTGGGATCCCAAAGTTGCGAAACAACTGATGGAAGAGAGCTTCTGCTGTCTCCATAGTGGTAGGCAGTCCTCTAAGAGGAATTAACTTGCAAGACTTCTATCCACCGCTACGAGGATACAAGTAAATCCATCAGAGTTCGGTAGGTCAGTGACAAAGTCGACACCGACGTGGGACATGGACAACGTGGGATGGGTAGTGGAACTAGCTTGCCAGCAGGAAGGTGACGTGGAGTCCTGGAGATGGCACAGACCGAGCATCCTTGGACGTATAGGGAGACATCTCGGGCCATACTGGGCCACCAGTAATGAGCCTGAAGGAGCGAGAGAGTTCGCTGGCTGCCTGGGTGTCCAGAGCCTGGGGAAGCATGCAGTGAGCCCAGAAGGTCTTTCCGTAAGGTGGTGGGTACATAAATGGTGAACTGAAAGCGTGTGAAGAACAGGCTTGGTGAGGGTTGAGTCTCTTGGCTGAGCGGAGGTATTCCTGGTTCTTATGGTCAGTAGCCAGCAGTACTCTGTTGCCGATGTTGTAATTCCGCTCCGCTGGGGAAAGCTTCTTGGAGAAGTAAGTGCAAGGGTGGAGTTGAGGAGGCTCTCCATGTCGTTGGGACAGCACTGCTCCCACACCGGTGGTGGAGGCCACTTTGACAGGGTTGTGTTGAGTGAGAATGGGAGCAGTGCAAAAGGCATCCTTCAGCATCTGGAATGCGGCTCAAGCTTCTGAGGTCCAGGATGGAGACTTGGGCGTGCGACAAAGCATGGAGGTTAGTGGTGATGAGAAGATGCTGAAGTTTTTGATGAATCTGCAGTAGAAATTAGCGAAGCCTAGGAAACGTTAGAGTTCTTTGACAGTTTGAGGGAGAGGCCAGGTTTGGATGGCTTGAATCTTCCCCTGGTCCATTTGAATGCCATCAGAGCTCACAATGTAACTGAGGAACTGGACCGTGGGGTGATGGAAATCACATTTCTCGATTTTCAGGTAGAGTTTGTGTTTCCTGAGTTGTTGGAGGACCAGCGTCACATGGTGGCGATGTTCGGCCAAGTTCTGACAGTTTCTCTCCCATAGACTTGCACTCAATTGATTCTCAAAAATAAAGAACAAAGCATGTTCCATATCAGTTCAATACAGAACACGTCTTTTGACAAGATGGCTTCCTCCGTCTTCCCCGATTTGTTTTGACTCTGACTTTTGTTTTATCGTCTTAGTGAGTTTTAACTTGACTTATTTTAACCAGTTTTAGTATCATTTGAAACCGAAGACCAGAGCGTTTAAGCTCTGTGCAAATTGAGCTCCTCAGAGTACATACAGTATATCCAGAGACAAGCAGTTGCTGCTCCTCATGACATTTTCCTAAGAAATGGAGGGTCTAACTACAGCCAAGAGCAAGAGGGCCCAAAAATGCGAACTCTGTAAAACTCCGTCAAATGACTGAACTAAACACTGTCTTACAGAGACATCGAAAATTCATAACACTTTTAATTCCACAGTTTTAATTGGATCAAAACTCGACGCTCCTTGCATCAACCCTCCCGGTTCAAGAGCCATGTGTGGAAACACTGGCCGAGGAGCACTTATCACCACTGACCACCGACATGGCAGCTCAAGCTGTGGGACGCTCAACAGGCTCCTGCTCCACATCATGCCAGAAAGAAACATCAGTGGAATCGGGTGTGTGACAGAGGCAGGCAGGGAAGACAGAGGGAAATCCTCCACCATCTACCATGTTGTCCGGAGCTGAGGCTGCAAAACCGTTTTACGGTGCTGAGCCCGGACTCATCCCCCGACTGCCTTCCCTCTGCTGCACCCACCCCTCCACCATCGCTTGCTTCCACCATCGTCATCGGTGATTCCATCGTTTGGGGGCTCTCCCTCCCATCCCACGGAGGGTGTGTGAGCCTGGAGCCTGTGTGTTGGACTTGAATACACAGGCTTCCGCAGTGCTTGGAAAACATGCTAACGTGAGTACTGTGGCAGAAACGACATTTCACACCGTGAGTCCGAAACTTTGGAATGAACATTTTAAAACTTTTATCACCACCCTTAAAGCCACCGGAAAAAACTGGAAAAAAAGCAATTTCAGGAGCCCTACTGACTTACAAAAGGGGCATAGAAAAATTCAGTCGTCTAATTAAATTCATGGCTAAAAACTGCATGTGAGAAAATTAAGGTCACTTTTATAGGCGCATTTGATCTTTTCTGGAGCCGTCCTGCCTTCTTCAAGTGTGATGGACTGCCCCCCAAACACAGGGGATCTCAGGTGCTCACCCACAACATAGTGCAGTGTATTTCACCCTGACTACCTACCTCTGTTGATTTTATAAGACCCATCCTCTCTACTGACACAAGATTGTCAACAAAGGTATAAAGTGAAGGGAGGAACGAAGGGTGGAGAGACAGCTGCAATCTACAGAGAGACACTGAAGAGCAGGGATGGCACATGCCATGCTTTTGAATATAATGCTACTCTATTATTTTCTCAACCTTGTTTCCTTGCAGTGACAATATATACAGTGGTGTGAAAAAGTGTTTGCCCCCTTCCTGATTTCTTTTTTTTGCATGTTTGTCACACTTGTATGTCTCAGATCATCAAACAAATTTAAATATTAGTCAAAGATAACACAAGTAAACACAGTTATTATTAAAGGAAAAACAAAATCCAAACCTACATGGCCCTGTGGGAAAAACTGATTGCCCCATCTGTTTAAACATACTATAACTCTGGTTTTAGCCACACCCAGGCCTGCCACACCTGTTCTCAATCAAGAAATCACTTAAATAGGACCTGCCTAACAAAGTGAAGTAGACATCATGCCAAGATCCAAAGAAATTCAGGACAAATGAGAAAGAATGTAATTGAGATCTATCAGTCTAGAAAAGGTTATAAAGCCATTTCTAAAGCTTTGGGACTCCAGCGAACCACAGTGAGAGCCATTATCCACAAATTGCGAAAACATGGAACAGTGGTGAACCTTCCCAGGAGTGGCCGGACGACCAAAATTAGAGAGCGCAGCGACGACTCATCCAAGAGGTCACAAAAGACGCCACAACAACATCCAAAGAACTTCAGGCCTCACTTGCCTCAGTTAAGGTCAGTGTTCATGACTCCACCATAAGAAAGAGACTGGGCAAAAATGGCCTGCATGGCAGAGTTCCAAGACGAAAACCACTGCTGAGCAAAAAGAACATAAAGGCTCGTCTCATTTTTGCCAGAAAACATCTTGATGATCCCCAAGACATTTGGGAAAATACTCTGTGGAATGACGAGACAAAAGTTGAACTTTTTGGAAGGTGTGTGTCCCATTACATCTGGCGTAAAAGTAACACTGCATTTCAGAAAAGAACATCATACCAACAGTAAAATATGGTGGTGGTAGTGTGATGGTCTGGGGTTTTGCTGCTTCAGGACCTGAAAAACTTACTGTGATAAATGGAACCATGAATTTTGCTGTCTGCGAAAAACTCCTGAAGGAGAATGTCCAGCCATCTGTTCGTGACCTCAAACTGAAGCGAACTTGGGTTCTGCAGCAGGACAATGATCCAAAACACACCAGCAAGTCCACCTCTGAATGGCTGAAGAAGAACAAAATGAAGACTTTGGAGTGGCCTAGTGAATGTCCTGACCTGAATCCTATTGAAATGCTGTGGCATGACCTTAAAAAGGCAGGTCATGCTCGAAAACCCTCCAATGTGGCTGAATTACAACAATTCTGCAAAGATGAGTGGGGCAAAATTCCTCCACAGCGCTGTAAAAGACTCATTGCAAGTTATCGCAAACGCTTGATTGCAGTTGTTGCTGCTAAGGGTGGCTAAAACCAGTTATTAGGTTTAGGGGGTAATCACTTTTTCACACAGGGCCATGTAGGTTTGGTTTTCCCTCAATAATAACAACCTTCATTTAAAAACTGCATTTTGTGTTTACTTGTGTGATCTTTGACCAATATTTAAATTTGTTTGATGATCTGAAACATTTAAGTTTGACAAACATGCAAAAAAAAATAAGAAATCAGGAAGGGGGCAAACACTTTTTCACACCACTGTAGATCTTTCAGGCTCAGTCTTTGAGTTAAATCCTTTTTTTCTTTTAATGGCTGGCTGGGTAGGGAATGCAGAATGCACCTGTGACCTTTGCCCTCTCCCAACAAGGTAAGAGATTATGTGGAAGATAATAATCAGGATCCAAAAGTGTGTTCAGCAAACACAAAACATTCTGTTGCTCGTCCAGCAAGTTAAGACATTACCTATGGAGTTTTAAAGTTAATGTGATTGTGTCCCCTGTAGCAAGGGAGTTACAGTGGAAAGACGGCGAGCGATCGGTGCGCTCTGCCTTTAAAGGGATGATGACGTCATGACTGGAGCGCCGGAATTTCCTGTGCTCCTTTGGCCGGTCGTCCAGTAGGAATCCAGGCTTTGGATTCAAATTAAATCCTGTGCTCAGGTCTGAATTAACGGCTCGAGGAGATTTGGCGCTGTTGTTATGAGTTCAGGCTTTTTGTTTCACATGCAGGCCTCTGTTCTTTGTTCTCCACATGTGGTGAGGCCCAACAAAGTCAGTGAACTGATGCCCTGCATACAATCCTCTTACAGTATGCTACGTTTCCTGCAAGCCTCTGCTTGATAGCCTATGCTTGACACTCCATCTCCATTGCTGTGGCCGGGTTTACATCCCCCCTCTGCAAACACGGCATCGGTGTGCAACGCCATTCACACCGCCATGGCACAACACCAGACTCAACACCTGAGTGCACTCATATTAATCTCAGGTGACTTCAACCATGTCAGTGTTTCAACAACACTGACTAATTTCACCAAGTATGTGAGTTGTCCTACTAGAGAGGAGAGGACAGTGGACCTGCTGTATGCTAACGTTAAGAATGCATACAGCTCTTCCCCCCTCCCCCCCTTGGGTAGGTCAGACAACAACCTGGTTCACCTCAAACCCTGCTATGTGCCTCTGGTTAAAAGGCAGCCTGCGACCACAAGGACAGTGAGGAGATGGTCAGAGGAGGCCTATGAGACACTTCAGGGATGTTTTGAGGTGACAAACTGGGATGCACTCTGCAAGCCTCATGGAGAGGACACTGACAGGCTTACTGAGTGCATCACTGACTACATGAACTTCTGTGTGGACTGCGATGTCCCAACTAAGATGGTCCATTGCTATCCAAATAACAAACCGTGGGTAACAAAGGACATCAAAGACATCCTGAATGCCAAGAGGAGGACCTTTACCGGTGAGGGCAATCCAGGCTGACCTGAAGGTCAAGATCAGGGAGGCCAAGGAGAAGTACAGGAGGAAGCTGGAGTGGAACCTCTCAAACAGCAGAACAACATGAGAGAGGTCTGGAGCAGCATGAAGAGCATCACTGGCTTCAGACCGACTGGCAGCAGAGGAGTCAGCTAAGACAGGGCCAACGAACATAATCTGTTCTTTAACAGATTCGACACACCAGCTCCTGCTCATCTCCCCTCTGACTCAGCTGCAGTCTGCCCTCAGACTCCTCTGAGTCCACTGCTCTGCACTCCTCCATCTTCCTGGGAGAGTCCTCCTCCCCCCTTAACTGGCTCTCAGGCTAACTGTCCTCTTCAGACTGACGACTCCCCACCTGTAACCTCTGCTGTGTGCCTGACTGCTGACCAGGTGAGAGGACAGCTGATGAAACTCCACTCAAACAAGGCTGCAGGTCCCGATGGCGTTTGCCCCAGGGTGCTAAAAGCCTGTGCCCCCCAGCTATGTGGAGTCCTTCACCATGTCTTCAACCTGAGTCTTCAAAGGGTCCCTGTTCTGTGGAAGACATCTTGCCTCATTCCTGTGCCGAAGATGCTGCGTTCCAGTGGCTCCAAGGACTACAGACCTGTGGCACTGACCTCCCACATAATGAAGACCTTGGAGAGACTGATGCTGGAACAGCTGCGGCCCATGGTCAAACCCCTCCTGGACCCCCTTCAGTTCGCCTACCAGCCCCGACTGGGAGTTGAGGACGCCATCATCTTCCTGCTGAACCGCATCTACACCCACCTGGACCACCCACCTCCCACCACGCCCATGAGACCTGGAACACAAATCCTGATCGCTGACATGCGTCCTCAGGTTGCTCCGGAGGTGGAACCCATGCAACTTGGCTTAGCCCATCTCACGCCGGCCGAGCGTTTCCGCAGAAGACCGGCTGGGGAATGTTTGTACTGTGGACACAGGGGTCACTTTTTGGCAGCTTGTCCGGTGCAACCAAAAGAATAGGCTCACCAGTCACAGTGGGGGTTCTGGTGAGCCGAGGCTCTTCGAGGTTGCAGTTTCAGGCCGCTCTCTGCAACCAACAAGTGTTGCTCCCATTATTGGGAGAGAGCATTATTGCTGTCATTGACTCCGGGGCAGAAGGCAACTTTTTGGAAACTGAGCTGGCTCGACAGGCGGACATCCTTACGGAGACTCTGGACATCTCACGCAAGGCTAAGCCGTTGGATGGTAGACTCCTAGCACAGATAACCCACCGCACTACTCCCCTGTCACTGGTACTATCAGGAAATCATAGAGAAGACAATTCAATTCCAACTTATTTCATCTCCTACAACACCACTAGTACTGGGCTTCCCCTGGTTACGACAACACAACACACACATTGACTGGGCCAAGGGAAGAATTGTGAGTTGGAGCCCTTTCAGTCTATTCACCTGCATGCAATCTGCATTATCCCCAGCAGAGGTCATTGTTCCACCCCTCTGTCCCGAACTGCCTAATCTAGTTAATATATCAGTAGAATACCATGATCTAAGCAATGTTTTCAGGAAGGATCTAGCATTATCACTACCTCCTCACTGCTTTTACGACTGTGCCATTGATTTTCTCCCTGGGGCCCCTCTTCAATCCAACCCAATTGTTCAATCTGTCTTGACCTGAAAGAGAAGCCATGGAGAGTTATATCAATGACTCTTTTTATGCTGGAATAATCCGCCCTTCATCTTCTCCAGTAGGGGCAGGATTCTTCTTCGTGGCGAAGAAGGACAAGACACTACGCCCCTGCATTGATTTCGAGGTCTCAATCATATTACCATTAAGAATAAATATCCTTTGCCGCTAATCAACTTTGCTTTTGAACCCCTTCAGGGGGCCACCGTCTTCACCAAGGTGGACCTCTGGAACACCTACCACCTGGTCCGTATTCGGGAAGGGGATGAGTTGAAGACAGCATTTAACACCCCATTAGGACACTTTAAATACCTGGTCATGCCTTTTGGGTTAACGAATGCTCCTGCTGAGTTCCAGGCACTCGTCAATGACGTCCTGAGAGATTTTCTTAACCGCTTTGTCTTTGTCTACCTGGATGATATCCTCACCTTTTTTAAGGACTAAGCCAGTCACGTGTTTCACCTCTGCCTGGTTCTCCAGAGGCTCCTAGAAAACAAATTGTTGTCTAGTCGGAAAGGTGTGAATTTCACACTAGTTCAGTGGGTTTCATCGGCTTCATCATCGAGAGTGGGCATGTGAAAACGGATCCAGAAAAGATCAAAGCGGTGATGAAGTGGCCGACTCTTTCTAACCGCAAGCAACTACAGCGTTTTATAGGTTTTGCCAATTTCTACTGATGGTTCATCAGGGACTACAGTCGAGTGGCAGCACCCCTCACAAGACTTACCTCTACCAACATTCCTTTCTCATGGAACGCAGAGGCCGACTCGGCTCTAGCCAGTCTCAAGGGCCTATTTACCTCAGCTCCCATCCTGATCCAACCCGGCCCCTCATGTCAGTTCATGGTGGAAGTGGATGCCTTGGACATAGGGGTCAGAGTGTTTCTCTCCTAACGTTCGGCTACCGACCAGAAACTCCACCCGTGTGCCTTCTTCTCCCATCGCCTTTCCCCGGCTAAGCAAAACTATGACATTGGAAATAGGGAACTCCTGGCAGTCAAACTAGCATTGGAGAATTGGCGACACTGGCTATTACTTATTACTTATATTATTACATTGTATTATACCGTACTACACTTTTCAACCTGTAAATCCACTTTTGTACTTTACACTTATTTTAGCTTTTATACTTTATATCTACTTTTGAACTTAATTTATCTTAGCTTTATTATAGTGTATTATATTTTGATTTGCACATCTCTTATTTCTTACTAGAAATAATTGTCTCATTGCGGACTTATATTATAATTTCTATTTCTATTCTATTAGTACTTCTATTCCTGTATGCATTGACGTGATAGTGAGCAGCTGTAATGAAAGAGCATCATAATGTTGCCTAAGTGGATCGGCTGAATATGGTTATAAAACTGTGGTTAAATGCATCAAAATCAATGTGATTGATTTGGTGGAGTGTTTTTGATTTATCTGCTTGTAAGGATAGATGTCTAGACGTTATGTACAGTTATCTATTGTATCTGCAAATAAACGCTGTAATAAAAGTAATATCAATAATAATAATATTAGCATTGAATATTTTCAAAGAAGGAAAGAACACAAGCTAACTCTCAGCGATGAATGATGACTAAAAACTTTAAACCAAACATAAAGTGAATATTACCTCAAATCTCCTGCCACACCTGCAGGCTTGTGTCCCTATATAGACAGCCTGATTTTTGTATCCAAACAGGCAAACACCTGGAACAAAGTCTATATACCAGCTCATTTTGTAAAAACAATCCTCCAACCTGAAAAACACCCAGATGTGTTCATCAACAGGAGCAGTAACACACTGGTTTATATTTCACTTTTTTTTACCTTTTTTTATTCACCACACATTTACACACATTCACACCTGGACGCTGCCCAGTACAACCACAGTCTGATAGGGGGAGTAGCTTGAAAGGAGCCAGATGAAGTTGTGGGGGATCTGATTAGCACACCTGTTTCCTGTTTTCGGGAGATCCCGTGGCATACCCAGAACAGAAAGCTGGGAGATTTACATATCCCATCTAGCCTGGGAATGCCTCTGGATTTCCCAAGAAGAGCTGAAGGATGTGGCCAGGCCGAAGAATGTCTGGCCTCCTATGCTTTGCCTGCTGTCACCATGACCTGACCATATAGATGGCTGGTAAACTCCGGTCTCTGCTCAGTTCAGCTTGGGCCAAATGCCTCCACAGGGAGGGGGTCAGAAGATATCAAGATCAGATGCTGGTTCTCTTCAATGCAAAGGTTCAGCTGTTCAACTCCGAGCAAATGTCATACATCTGAGCTCCCAAACGGTGAGCTTTCTTATTATTCTGCTCAATACCAATAGCTTGTGACTGTAATTCAATTCAATTTTATTTATATAGTGCTACTGTAGGCATGTTAGAGTTTAACCCTCTTCACCATGATCAGCATCTGCAGCACACACCACAGTAACAGTCTGTTCAGCCATTTCATTTCCAATATAAAAGCAAATTAAGAGGGATAAAGGGGGTGGAGTGTAATGCATTATAACTCTCCAGTCAGTCAGGTGTTTTGCCCTTATCTAAAACACAGTGTCATTTGAAATCACTGTCAAAGCGTTAATGGAAAGCTGAGGGGCAGAAATGTGTAAAGAGTACACAACCATGATTAACATTTTACACTTAGGGTGACCTCATTCAGCTGAAGGATACGTACAAAAGGACATTGAATCAATAATGGACCAGAAGCAATTATAAACCAGTTAATTGCAGATGCATTTTGTAAGTCAATTGACTAAGTAGCCTTCAATAACAACAGCTCTTGCCAAGGAAATTATGCATGCAAGTTGAAGGATTGAGTTAATGTTGGAGAATAGCTTCTTAAAGGCAAATGTCTTGCAGTGATACTTTCACTTCACTGCATCAGACTTGTATCTGTGCAGTCTCTCAGTCTTAGTGGCCTCTCTATCTGCCAACAGCTTTAAGGCAAGATAAGACTTACTGCTGTCCACACAGTTTAGGTGGAGCTTGGAGCTATCTGACATGACAGAAAGGTTGCATATTAATTTATATTGTTTTTAATGGACATTTGTTTGGGTAATGGCTTAATCAATAACACTCTTCTAAAGTGATTACATTTAGGCATATTTTTAAAAGCAGCCAATTTCACCTAAGAAATGTGCTTACTCTATTGCCTATTCATAATACCAAAGCAGTTATCTCAGTGGGAGTTGACTGAGTGTTCTGAATCTTGTTCTTCATGTATTGAAAGCTGTTGTTTAATGCGCATGCTTGCTTTCAATAAATAACCTGTTGTTAAAGTATGGTATATTTTCATGTTGTTTCATGATGCTGTACTTTTGTATTAGAAAACCATTTCCAAATGGAAAAATGTCAAACAGGTATGTCATCACATTTACCACCACACTGTAACTATTTGGCTTAGCTCCTGTAACAACAGCCCATTGTCTTACAAATAAGATTAATATGCAACTATTTTGAATTAACTATTTCATTTGATAGGAAACATGATCCTTGGAAAACATCTTCATATATTCACATTTGTAAAGCAGTGACATTTCATACTCAGTGCCATGGTTAGTTGCCATTGCGGGAAATCTTAGAACATCTGTTTTACTTTTTACTGCTATCAGTTGTCTTCCACACAGAGAATGGTGGGAGGTGTGAACCAAAACCTTACTTATACCTCATGATTAATTTGTTCTTACAGCAACTTGAAGCTGATTTGACCAGTACAGGGCAGAAAGACAGACACACACACACAGTCCTGATATACAGCTAACGTACTGCCTCATCACACATGTAGCAGGCAGAGAGCAATATGAGCATCTCATTCGGGGCTGGATTCTGGCAGCCAGGGCTCTTTGGATCTGTTTCCAGGTCAGCTAAATAGCCAGATTTATTAAGCTCAGATGCTAATAAGTCTCTCAAGTCTTGAAGTGCTTTGAGTAGTCGGAAAACTAGAAAGGCGCTATACAAGTACAGTCCATTTACCATCTTATCAATACTTTTATATCTGCTCCTTTTATTGGTGCAAAGTGATGGTACAGATAGTACAGACATAAGAAAAGGTTTACAAATAACATATACCATAATGTGTACATTCAGACTGAGGAAACATGACTAAAATTAGAAAAAACTTCATACTGTACCCCGTAAGTCCCCCACCCCCCTTCTCTCTCTCTCTCTCTCTCTCTCTCTAACCCAACAGATGGCCGCCCACCATTGAGTCTGGTTCTGCCCAAGGTTTCTGCCTGTTAAAAGGAAGTTTTTCTTGCCACTGTCGCCAAGTGCTTGCTCATGGTGGGATTTGTTGGGTCTCTGTAAATAATATTATAAAGAGTATGGTCTAGACCTGCTCTATAGGAAAAGTGCACTGATATAACTTCTGCTATGAATTGGCTCTATATAAATAAAACTGAATTGAATTGAATTAATAATAGAATTATTCCCTTATTCCCTATTCCCTAACTTCACATCGGGTTCCCTTGTGCATACATGTATTTATCAGTACGCACTGTTAGTACAAATAATTACACTGTAAATTGGGAAGAATTACGCTGAATGTTGCGGTCCGTAATCTAAAGAGTTACCAAAAAAATATAACAAAGGAAAACTAAAAAACTAAACTGAATTAATTTAATAATAATAAATGAAAAGAAATAATGCTAATTATTATTATATTAGAATTATGATAATATGCAAGCCAGTTATCCATTTATGTGTGTAACAGAAATACAGAAATTAAATATTTCTTGTTTTATGTTATATGTTAAATGCATGAAGAAATAAACATTATTTTTGTTTGCCAGAAAGTCATTCACAGAGAAATGTACAGTGTGTTATCCTATATCATGACATCACTTATGTGTGGGGTCAATTAGACTCAAAGAGGTCTGACATGTTAGACTTCTTATAAACAAACTGTTATAAACATCCAGTAAGACAAATCTAAATATTTGTGATGAGGTGGGGAGGGGATGTGTATAATGTCAACACCAGTCATCACAGATACAGAGAAGATGAAATGTTTTTACAGCTGGAGTCTGAAGTCATTTTCTGTAGGGGACTTCTGATTTGAAACATGTCGTTAGTTCAAAATCATATTTACAAGCAATTCTCATTAAATTTGAAAAAAGTCATAAAGCTGATAAAAACAAAGTTATGTATGTTTTTTGTTAGCTTTTAAAGAGGGCCTGGGGTCTCCAGAACCTCAAACACAACATCAGGGTTACTGCACTCTATATCAATATTGTCAGAACAGGAGCAAGTAGTTTGTAAAACAATGTGTAAAAGTAAGTACCATGGTCCACTTGCTATTTTAACATGTCAGATATATTTAATCATCAGTTTTGATTTTACGCCGCTTGTTTCATTTTCAGGTTGTAGCTAAAGCTTTTGAATATTAATTGATTGAGTTTTTATCAAGCTGTTGCTACAGTTGCTGCTGCGAAGCTAACAGCCAGAGAAGACGAGACAGTTACCCAGAGCTAGCAAACCAGCTCCAGACAGTGATACTCACAACTCTCCTGCTACTATAGCAAACATCTGATGATGGAAGTAGCTAAGGAGTGAGCCATCTCACTTCCTTCTCATCCCTCTTGAGAGTTGTACATACCGATCGGTCACTCGCGAGTAGGCATGGGTACTGAAACCTGGTATTAAATGGGCCCCGGGGCTAAATCATTAAAGACCGTAGTATTATAATGCTCCGGCAGAGACTGGATGTCAGTACTGGGTTCTTGTAGTAGTAGAGATGACTTGTTGATGACCAGGTGCGCTGATTGAAGATGACTTGCATTTGTTGAGAGCGCCAAGCCAGGAGAGCCACAGGGAACTGCCCACAAACATAGAGAAGAGAGAGAGAGAGAGAACTAGACAGACAAAGTAGACAGACAAAAACCAAAACACACCAAGCACACCAGTACCATGATGAAGCCTTTAACAAGACAGAACAGGCCATATGCCAGGTCTTGTGGCACTGGTGGATGTGAGCTTAGACAGATGGAACCAGGATGTCCATCTCCTGAGAAGGGAAGAGATGAGGTTGATAGCCATACAGATATTGAAAAGGTGACATACCAGTAGCACAGGTCGGCAGGGTGTTGGGGGCATACTCCACCCAGGGGAGTTGAGAGGCCCAGGTGGAAGGGTTAGAGGACATCAGACAATGCAGGGTGGATTCAAGCTTCTGGTTAGCTCTATCAGCCTGGCCATTAGTCTGAGGATGGGATCTAGAAGAGAGGCTGATGGTGGCACCAATGCAGAGCCTTCCAGATGGCACAGGTAAACTGAGGACCTGTCAACAGGGAGGCTGTGCACCTGGAAAACCTCCCTAACAAGTAAATTCGCCATCTCCTTAGCAGAGGGCAGCATAGGCAGGAAATGTGCAAACTTTCTGTAATGGTCAACAACAGTAAGTCGAGGCGGGCAGACCAGAGATGAAGTCCAGAGACAGATGAGACCAAGGGCAACAAGGAATGGGCAGAGGATGCAGCAAACCAGTACTGGGCTGAGTAGAAGACATATTCTGGGCACAGATATGACAGGTGGAAACAAAAGATTTTGTGTCCTCAACCATAGATGGTCACCAGAAACATCTACAGAGGAAAACCAGGGTATGGTGAACACCAGGGTGACAGGTTAACTTAGATTAATGGCACCACAGGAGCACATAGGACTGGAAACAAACAAACAGGCATTACCTGGGTCAGGTTGGGACCTATTGTGCAGCTCTGACCTCCTCTTCAATGTTCCATGTGATGGCCGTGACAAGACAGGAGGCAGGAAAAATGGTGTCAGAGGAAGAACTGGACTCACTGTCCTTCCCATAAAGGCGCGAGAGAGGTGAAATTGAAATGTCCAGAAAAAAGAGCCCACCTGGCTTGATGAGTGTTAAGATGCTTTGCAGACTGAATGTAGGCCAGGTTTTTATGATCTGGCCAGACCAAAAAATGGCAGTTCCAATCCCTCCAGCCAATGCCGTTACTCCTCCAACACCAGCTTCACCACCAAAAGCTCATGATTGCCAATATCATAGTTCCTTTCTGCAGGTGAGCGACGATGAGAAAGAAAAGCACATGGATGAAGCTTAACATCCTCCAAGGAACGTTGTAAGAGGACTGCCTCCTCCCCAATCCACTTCGATCACAAACTACTTCAATGGGTCAGGCTGAATGAAGATGGGAGCTGAGGTAAAGCTGAATTTAAGAGGGGCAACAGATACTTGTTCTTTACCATGATGTTGTTCAAACCTCTGAGGTCAATGCACGGGAGGAGGATCTTGTCCTTCTTATCCATGAAAAAGAAGCCCACACCAAGGGGCGAATTTGATGGGCGGATTATCCCAGTGGCCAAGGAGTCTTTCATGTAAGTCTCCATGGCCTCCCGTTCAGGCTTGGAGAGGTTGTAAAGGCAGCTGCAGGGATGCAGAGTGCCGGGCAGCAGGTCGATAGTGCAGCCAGGAGAGCCACAGGGAACTGCCCCAGAGAGGAGAGAGAGAGAGAACAAGCAGACAGATGAAAACCAAAACACCAAGCACACCACATCCACCCAAAAAGCTGAAAATGACCAAAACACACTCCCACAAACAGGTATCACAGGCAGGAGTCATGGAAGAGGGGTTGTGACACATGTGACAACATTGCCATTTAGTGACAACAAGACACAACAGCTATAAATACCATCATGGTAAATCTGGGTAATATTGTAGCTATTATACTGTATTATGTAAAGCAAACTGTGTTGTTTTACCTTATACTACCTATTAGTAGTGTTAAAAATGTGTGCTTTAACACTTAAAGTAGTCAAGAATCTCTGGTAACTGGTAGAAGTTAGATGTCTTTCTTTAAGTTTTCCTTTTCCTTGCCTAAAGTCCACTCACAATTTAACCTTTTTCTTAAACAAGCCTTAGAGTGCCTCAGTATTAAACTGAATAGTTGTTTCCTTTTGATTTTTGATTTTTTGTACCACAAAGTCTTGCCGTTTTTGTAACGTTACGTTATTTCCTTATTAAAAGTTCTCACTTTCCAACAGAACTACTCAAGCCTAGCTGAAGAAGAAGATAATGTAGCCAAATAAATTTTACTTGACATCCAGCCAACTTTGAAAGTAAAAACTTTCTTAAATATGCCTGCTCATCGTCCGTGTTCTAACACAACAAAGGTGTTGGGCCTCACCACGTGTGGAGGACAAAAGCGTGAACTCATAGAAATGGCACCAAATCTCCTCCAATCGTTAATTCACACATGGGCACTCTTGTGGCAGTTCGTCCATTAGGACGTGCCGCCACAGGAGTGCAGGAAATCATGGCACTCCGGCCATGACGTCATCACCTTCAATGTAGTTTATTTGTAGCATTGGAGGCGAGGCTTAGTGAATTGGGAACGTGGTTCTGCACCATGGGAACTCAATCATTAGCTGCTGTAGTTTGCCAGCCCCCAGAAGCCGCTGCCGACCAATCAGAGGTAGCTCCTGTTAGCCGTCCCAAACCCAGGGAGGCTGGGTGACTGTCCGAAGAAAGCTTAGCCCTAAGCAGAAGCCCATGGTTCACCACCAAACTGTTCACATTTCTAAGAAGCTCTCCCCACACAGCAACACACTCGCTGAGAAACCAACTCTGATTATTGGCAGCTCCATTTTGAGAAACATGAAGTTAGTGACACCAGCGACCATAGTCAAATGTATTCCTGGGGCCAGAGCGGGCAATGCTGAATCCAATTTAAAACTGCTGGCTAAGGATAAACGTAAATACAGTAAGACTGTTATTTACATTGGCGGTAACGAATCCCTATTACACCAATTGGAGGTCACTAAAGTTAATGTTGAGTCGGTGTGTACATATGCAAAGTCAATGTCGGACTCTGGGCCCCTGCCAAACCTGACCAGTGATGACATGTTAGCTGCATGTCTTCATTCCGCCGCTGTCAAGGTGGTGTCCAGCAAACGATGTGGGCTTTGTAGATAATTGGCAGACCTTCTGGGGAAGAACTGGTCTGATTAAGAGGGACGGCATTCATTCCACTTTGGATGGAGCAGCTCTCATATCTAGAAATCTGACCGAGTTTATTAGTGGACCAAAACCATGACAACCCAGAGTTGAGACCAGGAGGCAGAGTTGCAGTCCTACACGCTTCTCTACACTTCCAGAGAAGTTACCCACCCAAAACTCCTCAGTGACAGTGTCTGATCCCCGACCACTTACAATAATAAAATCAAAACTTAACAGAAGAGGAGTTATACATAAAACCTAAACAAAAACGCTGAAATAGCACAACAAAACAGGAGAATTAAATGTGGACCCTTGAATATCAGCTCTCTGTCATCTAAAGCTGTACTAGTGAACGATTTAATATCAGAGTATCATATTGACTGACTTATTCTGAATTTTTATCTGAATTCTCAGAGTTTTTATCAAGTTTAGTCCTTAAAACAGATAAAGTAATTATTGTAGGTGTTTTCAATATTCTGGTGGACATTGAAAATGATAGCCTTAGTGCTGTGTTTATCTCATTATTAGATTCAATTGGCTTTTGTCAGAGTGTACATAAACCCACTCACTGTTTTAACCACACCCTCGACCTTGTTCTGGTATATGGCATTGAATTTGAACATTTAACAGTCTTTCCACAGAATCCTTCATTATTGGATCATTATTTAGTAACTTAAGAATTCCTATTACTGGATTATACGCCATTAGGCAAAAACTCCTACTCTAGATGACTATCTGATAGTGCTGTAGCTAAATTTAAGGAAGCGATTCCATCTGTTTTTAATTGTCTCAATATGCAATATAACAGATGACTCCTATGCTAATTTCAGCCCTTCCCAAATTGACCATCTTGTTGATAGAGCTGCAGGCTCACTGCGAATGACACTAAAAAAGAAGGTAATAAAAACAAAGAAGGTTAGCTCCATGGTATAACCGCCAAACCCGCAAATAAATGTAAAGCAAACATTACGAAAACTTGAAAGAAAATGGAGTTCCATCAATCTGGAAGAATCCCTGGCAAGATACCACAGTCTTTTAAAAAAGCTGTAATTAAACCTCTTCTTAAAAAGGCCATTCTTGATCCATTGGTTTTAGCCAACTATAGATCTATATCTACACATCTCTTTCTCTCTGAGATCCTTGAGAAAGAAGTCGCCAATCAGTTGTGTGACTTTCTACGTAACAAGGTATAGGAAATTTATTTGAGGATTTTCAGTCAGGATTTAGAGTATATCATAGCACAGAGACAGCAGTGATGAAAATTACATAGTTTCTTTTTAATTCCATCGGACAATGGACTTGTCTCTGTATTGTCTTGTTAGATCTTAGTGCTGCTTTCAACACCATTGACCATCACATCCTGTTACAGAAACTGGAATATTTAATTCATTCCAGAAATCCGTATGAATGCTATCTATCAGATCAATCTCAGTTTGTACATGTTAACGGTTAGTCCTCCGTGCACGGTTAGGCAATATTATTAGGAAACACTCCATAAACTTTCATTGTTCTGCGGATGATACCCAATTAAATCTATCGATCAAGCCATATGAAACTAACCAGTTAGCTAGTTGGACTGTTCCTTATTATCATGCTGCCTGAATAAGTCCCTTAAGTGTCTCCAGTTGATCCAGAATGCCTCGGCACGTGAATTGACAAGAACTAGGAAAAGAGATCATATTTCTCCGATAGTAGCTCTAATTTAGTTTAGGTTTAGGGTTGATTAATAGGCTTGAGTCGAAGATGTCTGCAACTCCACCTCCTCGGCTGGTGCCTCGAGGAATGTGAGTATTAATATGTCTGGGCGGAGTAGATTAATTTAGGCTAACATATTCTTCATGACCCAGCCAGGAGAGAATAAGTCAATATGATACTCTGATATTAAATCGTTCACTAGTACAGCTTTAGATGACAGAGATCTGATGTCCACATTTAACTCTCCTATTTTGTGGTGCTATTTCAGCGTTTTTGTTTAGGTTTTTATGTATAACTCTTCTTCTGTTAACTTTTGATTTTATTAATGTAAGTGGTCGGGGGCAGACACCGTCACTAAGGAGTTTTGGGTAGGTAACTGCTCTGGAAGCGCACAGAAGTGTGTAGGACTGCAATTCTGCTTCCTGGTCTCAACTCTGAGTTGTCATGGTTTTGGTCCAGTATTAAACTCGTTCAGATTTCTAGATATGAGAGCTGCTCCATCCAAAGCAGGATGAATGCCATCTCTCCTAATCAGACCAGGTACACACCGACTCAACATTAACTTCAGTGACCTCAGATTGATGTAATCGGGAGTCGTTACCGCCGACGTGAATAATAATCTTACTGTATTTACGTTTATCCTTAGCCAGCAGTTCTGTAGCTGTTTTTCCCGCTGCTCCTCCTGCTGGCCTCTTTGTGCTCACTGAACGAGATTATGTTGCTGGACATCGGCTCTAACTCGTTCTTCAGAGGCAGACCATTAAATTAGCAAAAAAAAAAATTAATTAATTCACCTTTCCACAGATTCCTTCATTATCAGACCATTATTATTATTATTCATATACTGTATATGAAAACGTTACAACTTTGCTGTTTGCTGCCTTTTTATCTTAAGAAAGAGAATATCTGAAATGCATTTGATCCATATCAGCCCTGCAACACTAAGTGTTTGAAAATCTGAAATCGAAAAACACAAGTTCATATGAAGATTAAAAAACAATTTCTCTTTCAGAGACACAACAGTAAAGACATTTCTATTCATGTTCTTTGTCTGTGGTGTATATGACAGTTTCTTACTGGTGGAAGTTACCAACAGATACATGACACCCGCCTCTCAGCTCCTCTCCTCTTGTTTGGATCAGTAAACAACAAGGTCTCCCAGAGAGATGGAGGGCTGATTTTCAGACCATAACCACATCCTCTCAAACAAATATTAACAAGCAAAGAAAAGCAGTGATGAGAGACGTGTTAAAATCAATCTCTGTCTAAGCAACATTACTGCTGAAGCTCCACAGAAACCCTCCTGGGTTGAGTTCTGGTGACTGCTGTTTTTCTTCCTCTTTCTAAAAGTAGTGATCTAAAGCCACGTCTCTGATGACGACCACACAGCTGGATCTGTTGTCAGTCAGCTTTGTTCTGTAACATTGGATGGTTTGGAGTTTGTATTTACACATACAGATGGAGGACAAATGAAAGGACAAACCTGAATAAAATATTCTAGAAACATAAAATGCAAATGCTTCCATGCACCAGGGCTCACTGAATTGTTTGGTGAGGATGAAAATGATGTGAATAAAATGCTACAGCCTTTACAGTCACCAGATCTCAACCCAGTTTCACATCTATGGAAGATTTTGGACCAATGATATAATATAAACTTTCATCGTCAAATCCATTTAGTGATGTCTGGGACTGTCTCTGTTATATGTCCTTTTATTATGTCTGGATATGTTTGTTTTCCTTTCTATCTGCTTTTTTTTTCTGGCTTCTCTCTTGAACTCAATGAGATGACCTGATTAAATAAAGGTTGTATATATAAATGAGGGAATATCTTGTGGAGGAATGGTGTTCATCCCTTCAATAGAGTTCCACAGGCTTGGCAAGGAGCACTGAAGCTGTTCTGGAGGCTCGTGGTGGCCTGACTCCATACTAAGACACTTGATGTTGCTTTTTCATTTAATTTGTCACCTATCTGTATATGTACTGTCCAAATAATAAAGGCACACAGTTAAAAATAAATTGTAAATTCATTATTTAATAATCCTGGTTAATCATTTGTAGAAATTATTTATCATTTCCCAAATGTTTTAGGGAAAGTGTAAATGATGTAAATATACCTCACATCAAACAGTTTCTACCTGACACACAGAGATTTTCAGCCTCACATGTGACTGGATAGATGATACAGATGAAATAACAGTTTATGAGGAGCAAAATCTCTGATGAATAAAGAAAACAGTTTATGTTTCTTTTGTTAATCTGGGATGTACCCACAGTCATGTTTTCAGATCTCTGATTATGTACTGAAAGGCAGTGTTCATAGTGCCTCCTACTCTGGGTCTCCATACATTTGATCAGATAGAGTTGCCTTTGCTCCACAATATTTGTGCACTTGTGGATTTATTCTTTTTATTGTCAAAAGTTATGGTGTTACGTTTAACGACTCATTCTGAGGATTTAAAAAAAAAGCTCTTGATGTCACGAAACTTAGCTTACGGCAATAATGCATTTGTTACAGCCTTAAATATACTGTAGTGCATAGAGGAAGAACACATTTTGCTTACGTGGCACCAGTGATTTGAATGTACTACAAATAAAGAAGGAGGACAACAGTGCAGGTTGTGTAGTTGCAGGTTGTGGAGCTGGCAGAGTGGGAGTCAACAGGCCAAAGACCTCTCCTTTTCTGACACTGGGCACAGTTGGGCGCAGTTGTTATTGCATACTCAGGTAGTATTTTGTAATTTTGGTTACTAGAGGTGCAAACACATTCCCAGTGCAGTGCCCAGTAATACAACACAGTATGTTGCAGTGGGCCCCTTTATCCCCATCTGGCAAAGCACTGTGAGCAAAAACAACAAAAAAGTAACTTGGGAGCAGAAGAAAGGAGGTCTGGACAGGGGCATAACAGAAGACCTTAGGCGGACGGCCTTGGGCCAGGACAGATGGGCAGAGCGGGTCTGGAGGGCGACCAGGAGGCTAGACTGAGACGATGGCCTGGATGCTGGCAATGTAGATGGAGCCACTCAGGAGGATGACCAGATGTGCAGCGCTACTCAGGAGGGTGACCAGCAGGCTACCACATAGACAGAACAGCTCAGCAGGTCGGGCTGGAGGCCGAACTGGACAGAAACTGGTGACTGCTGCAGCTCAACAACTGGTGACTGCTGCAGCTCAGAACAGCAGATTGCTACAGTACTCGAACATGAGATGGCTGCAGCACAGGAACAGGAAACAGATGAAGCTCAGGAACTGAGGACTGATGCAGGTCAGACTCAGTGTATGGCTGCAGCACAGCACAGGAACTATATTCAGCTGCATCTTACATGCCTAGTGGCATCCCTCCAAATGTCTTTTAACCACACCAGGTCAAAAATCGAGTCCATCAGAGTACTCTGCTGCATCCATATGTGGTCAGTTCATATTATGGCGTTCAGTGCCGAGACAGGACAACAGGGAAAACGAGGGAGAAGGGCAGAGCTGGTGAAGTTCAAAGATTTAATGATGAATGAAGGCTTACATGGATGGTCAGGCAGAGATCAAAACCAGAAAAGTCAATCCAAACTCAAATCCATAAGGGAGCAGGCAAAAAATCCAAAGTCCATAAAACAGGAAAATGTCCAAGAACACAGTCCAAAACATAAGGAACAAACACAGGGAAAGCGGCTGGAACGTAGGCACACAAGCCAAGACAAATTGACAAGGAGGGAGTGAAACCACACAGACTAAATACTCAGGTGAGGGCAGATAACAGGTGGAATTAATTAAAGTGGGGCAAACAATCAAAACTGGAGGGAAACACCCAATGACAGAAAGTGAAGTTACAGACATGCGAGTAGAGGAGAAATACAAAATAAAACTGGAAACAATGACAGAAAAACATTAAACAAAGAAGACCATGAACTAGGAAGCAGAGTTGGTCATGACACGTCAGTGCGACCATACTCGGATGTCACAATGCCGGCATTGGGAAAAGCCAACCTACCTACAAAGCATGTCTGCTTTCCGCTTTATCGGTGTGGACAGTATGGAGCATACCGTGATGTCTTAAACAACGGTCAAAGCGTATTTTGTACCTCAATGTAACAATTCATCCAAAAATCGAAACAACAGATACCATGCTTTTCAGAAACTGCTTAGCTACCTGTTGACAACAATTCTCCTACTTTCTGGGGATTTCCAACTCAATCCTGGGCCTAATAAGCAAACTGAACTCACCACAGTAGAGACAGATGGCCATGTGATGGTAATCGGCGAGTTGGGTGAATGCCAGGGCTTGATGTTGTCTGTATCTCCCTGTTCTTGTCCGGGAATTGACATGAGCCATAGAAAAGTATCCACTTTGATTTCAGTGTCTTCCGATATTGAACTGGATCCTGTAAATACCGTTAGGCCTACTAGGTAGCTATCAGCAGCAGACAATCAAAATAATGCAATGACACAACAGCTAATCAAAAGGAAGCATAAACTCTTAAATCCTGCAATCATAGCGCAAGAGGTGGAACTTCTTCCAAACTGTCAATCAGGCACGAATGCTGTGGGATCCACAAGCAAAACTTTACTTGGATTACTTGGAGTGCACATAAACATTTGCAGTGTCACTGGGAAAAGTGAACAAATTCAACGTCTTATTGCAGATTCAAATTTGGATTACCTGTTTCTATCAGAGACCTGGCTACATAAAAACTCTCCAAGTGCAGCACTAAGCATCCCGGGCTACAATATTTACAGGAGGGACAGACCTGAAGGAAGAGGAGGAGGGATAATATTTTACATCAGAGATAATATCAGCTGCTATCAAATCAAGTGGCAATGTTATAATGGACTTGAATGTATTGGACTTAATATTACATTATTTCCACAAATGTCTTTCACCCTTGTTGTTTGTATAGACCACACTCTTCCAAAATAACTTTTTTTGACCAATTTAGCAGTATCCTAAAAGAACTGTAATTTCAACAGAGGTCATTTTAATGTGGGATTTTAACATAAATTGGGAAGATAAATGCTAATTAAGGGACCAAAAAGAATAACAGTATCCAAAAACACAGATTGACTTGATATTCAGTAATAAACCAGAGAGAATTGTCAAAACATTCAATATGATCACCGGGCTATCTGATCATAACTTAACCCTTGTAGTTAGGAAATTGTCCGAAAAGCACCTTAGTCCTTGTGATATAAGAAAGCCCAGTCGGTTCAGAATACCTAAGGGAGGACAAAATAACTTAACAGAAGTAAAATGCAATTAAAAGGGATTAAAAGGAATAATATTCTGTCCTGTTCTGATGTTGACTCTGAATGCCAGATCTTTTTGTCCACAATCCAATGTATATTGGATAATTTTTTAAGGAAAACTAAACCTGACCACAGACATTCTAATGCTTTTACTATACATAGATGACTTTGAGGTTTGTAACCCGCTGGGAACATCAAGAAAAAAGCATCAAATTACATCTGTATACTGGGGTGTTGGGCAACATCCCAACATCTCATTGCGATCCACTCTTAACTCAGTATACCTGGCCCTTTTATGGAAAGCAGTGGACACCAAAAGATTTGGCATCTACATTTCCACCATTGGGCAAAATGTGAAAGGCACATTGTTTTGTGTAGTTGCTGATAATCTTGGGGCACACTCCGTTTGTGGACTTGTGGAACATTTTTTTTAACCATTCATTTGCAGATTTCGTCTTGGAGAGTTCCACAGGAATTCTGATCGCTCGCACCAAAAAGGAACTGTGGGTGTAAAAAAAGGCTTGCACATTGACTGAAAATCTGAACTTCTTCCACTGTGTCACAGGCTACTCACCTGACATACTGCAGTGACATTTTTGAAGGCATCGTTTCCTTAGAATTGGCTTTGTGCTTTAGTGTATTAATTTGAAAGAAATATTGCACATTTAGTTAACAGTGCCATCACGTTGTTTCCCTATAAATGGGCTGACAGAACTGATTGTCCTCAGCCTGTGCCTGCAACCCCCTCATCTGGAAGGACAATTGGAAGAAACACGCATGGAAATTGACTGCTGCCATTCATTATTGGACACAGAATACTTTTGAATGCTCCAGCCTGGCTCATGTCTTTAAAAGACATGAATGAACTTTCTGTTGCTCCAATCCATAATGAAAAAAACATTGCCTATCTTGACTCAAGGATTTCTGAACATGTTTTTCTAATGAAATGTTAATCTCAAAGCACCACTTTTTAGAACACTATCCTGCATTAATAAAAGCTTTTGGATCAGTGGTTGCTCTCTCGATGATGACATGCGAAGCAAAACACAGATACTTTAAACAGATTGTGAGGCATACTGGCAAATTTAAAAGCACAGTCCTGTCCCTGGCTACAAAGGATCCGCTTATGATTGGCCACAACCTGCACTCCACAACAGTTCCCTTTGACACGAAGATCTCTTGAAACTACTCTGCTCTACTCTGTCCCACAGAAACCACAATGATTGTTCCTTATAAAAATCACTTTATTATATAAACTGACTTTTGATAAAGGTTCACCGTATTAGGTTGAGTCAAGTTATTTTTACACTAAATAACACAACCACTGTTAAACATTACACATCTATAAAAACCGGATCTGCAAAGGAAATACTGCATACGTGATGCGTTATTGCACTGCAAACTTCTTTCCTTAAAAGAAATTCATAAGTGACCAGACCAGCAAAATATAATGACCCACTCACTCATATTGACTCATGCATATATTCCTCCCTTCAACAACAGGTTTGAGAGCATTGAACACAGAGCTGGCAACCGTGGCACAGCAGAATGGCAGCAATGAGAAATACAGTCATCTCAGGGAACAGGCAGGCATCCGGCAGTCACTCACCAAGAAAGGCAGCAACACACTCGGATCACCACCTTGAGTCTCTGTGCCATGCGATTCCCCTCT
The DNA here is from genome assembly GCF_020085105.1 of Siniperca chuatsi. Classification (NCBI taxonomy): domain Eukaryota; kingdom Metazoa; phylum Chordata; class Actinopteri; order Centrarchiformes; family Sinipercidae; genus Siniperca; species Siniperca chuatsi. The sequence continues at coordinate 37,687,765 of NC_058042.1, forward strand.
CATCTACTTCATAACTTCCTTTTTAAGGATTATCTGAATTTAAGAGCGTATTGGCCTTGAAATGCACTGTAACATTTGACTGGTTTTAAAGGTTCAATAGTTTGGAATTGGAGTTTTCAGGAGCACATTGTCGTAATGTTTGGAGGAACAACAGGCATTTTTCAGAAGAGTTTTCACCTCTGATATGTTTTTTTAATTTTGGTTTACATGTAACATTTAAATTACTGTGAAGTATTGTCAGTAATGTTACAATACTGGAAACTAAGTATACTGCTAATATGGCAGCATTTTATTTGCTGTTAGTTATCAAAGTTCAATAAATGATGTTAATTTAACGTGTTGGAAAAAAATACCACTGTCTTTCCTTTATTTGTGAACTTTATATCAACGCTAGCTAATTATTGTGTATGCATGTATGCAATAATCTTGGTGTATAGTTTTTTGGGGTTTTGTGTTGATGTTTGAAGTAAAATATCCCTCACAAATATTTCTCATCTGTGTAGAATCCAGTGTGTAGAAAAGCACAGTGGATCGGTAACAATCTAATATATCCTGTTGGAAGATTTAACTTGTCAAATAAGATACACATTGTTTGACCTGTGTTTGATTATCTACAGCACACACTGTATGATATCAAATTAAAAAGGACCTCCTCCAGTCTACAAGCACTTTTGTGTCTCTAGCACAGACGTCACTAACTGGTCATCATATGGAGCTCAGGATGTTTTGCTGTTTCTGTAGGCAGCAGCAGCTGAAAAGGAGCTGGAGCTCTTAGTTTCTGAAAAGATTTCTTGCAAGGCAAGATCTCATTGGAGCCTCATTAAAAGAGCAAGGTATGAATTCTCATGCATCTAGAGTTTTAAGGTGGGGTATATATATTTTAATCCAGTACATGTCTTTTTGTCAAATTCAGCGAATATCTGGTCACAATCAAACACTATTCCAGCCATGATTTGTATGTCAGGTAACATTAAATGACTTGCCCACAGACATTCAACTTACTTTCTAGTTTGCCAAGATATGCTATTGTTGTGATGTTAGCTATAGCAGCAGGAGAGTTGTGAGTATCGCTGTCTGGAGCTGCTGTGCTGGCTCTGGGAAACCATCTCGTCCTCTCTGGCTTAGCAGCAGCAACTGTAGGGACAGCTAACCCACAACCTAGCTAACGTTAGTTACATTACTTGCTGTGTTGTTGTTTGCTCTATATCATGTCATTTGCCTTGGTATTTGGTTTCTCCAGTATCGCATACCCCAACTTTAAATGTATAGGATTTCAAAATTCACTACTGTGGCAACTCCTAATGGTAGGTAGACAGATGTCTTCAACATGGGCTAATAAACAAATATTTCCAAGGCTAGATGTTTTTGTGTGTGTGATTTGAGTGAACCGACCCTTTAAATAGTGGCTCATAAAAAATAAAACTCACCAGCTTGACATACATGTTGACTTATCAACATGAGAGCAGCTGATAAATACTTGAAATATGAAACTATATTAGTGTTGTAGCTACATTAGGACTGTTTCTGCTTGTGTCAATAATTGTTAAGCTGATTTGACAGAGTGTATTTGGGAAATGGGAGTGCACACACAACAGACTGATGCTGCAACAATGGTCATATCGCCGTATGTTCTGAGACATGCTCTTGCCCCCCAAAAGAAAGAAACAAAATATTTATGTTATTTACCTAATTTATGTGCACTTGTTTCATTTCAGCTCAGTGTGAGAGTCTTTACTGCGTTTCTCCTCTCCTCTGCTCCCTGTGTTTCATCGAGGGTGGGGCACACACACGGAGTGGAGCAGAGGAGAGACAGGTGAAGTGAACATGAGATTACTGGAGTTGACGACAACTCATTACATTAGATAGCGCTGAAATTCAACCGTGGTGTTCTGTCAGGAGATGCAGTGACATAAACCAACAGTGAGTAAGAAAAGTATAAATAATATTGTGAAGCTATGAGTAGTAGAAAAGCCGCTAGGCTAATTTATGCAGCGTAAAATGCCATAGGCTTAAGCTAATAATGGTGACTAGCAAAAAACAATTGTTCTGTCTATAAACCTTGACAGTTGGAATCACCTGTTATATTGATGTTTTTTTCAATAATGGCTATGTTAACAGAGATAAAAAAACAGTACATTTCAGACACCAAATGTATTATTTACACTTGAAATAGTTTTGGCCCCAAATAAAGAATAATTAAATGATTAAACCTTCTATTTAGTCATTGACCCCAGTGTTGCATGACAGGAAGGAATACTGTTGTAACATTTTTCCAGAGTGACCCTAGATTGTTATTGAACAACAACTGTGCAACTGGGCTCTAAATATTTTGGGAAGTCGTTTTTCTTTGGGCCCTCTGCAGTCTCCTCAGTGGTCAGATTGAATAGGTTTAAACTGTGATTTGTCAGCCCACATTATGTTCAGCTGCTGTTCTGTGATCCAGCTCCAGCAGTCCAACAGACTAACCTGCTGTTTCTACTGTGAAGTTTTAAGAATAGCTTTGCTGAAGCAACACGCCTATTAATTCCAGCTTGTTATTGTGCTTTGACACTGAAACAGGAACCTGTTCCTATTTAAATTTGCACAGATTTGAATGTTCAGCTTCCAGTTTCTTTCACCAATGACTGCTGATTTCTTATATTTGTATTTAACTGTTGATCTTTTTCTCTTTCTGCCCTTTAGGTTGTCAGTCTGGTTGTACCATTGTACAGCGTTTTGTTCTCCATGTACAAAACATTACTTTTTTACATCTATTTGTAAAGAGGACTTTCTACAATCTAAAAGCATGAAAGACCATTCAAAAATGGCTAGTTTTTTGTTCTCAGGTCTCTTTTGAAAAAGAGATCTTAATCTCAATGTGGCTGAATATGACCTAACCTTTCACGTTAGTCCTCCTGGTAGAAAGCTTTCAATAGAAATGGACTAAAGTCTCTGTGTACATATCAACAGTTTTATGAGTTTTATGAGTCTGTGGTGGCCAGTGCTATCCTGTATGCTGTTGCATGCTGGGGCAGCAGGTTGAGAGTAGCGGACGCTAACAGACTCAACAAACTGATCCGTAAGGCCAGTGACATTGTGGGGGTGAAGCTGGACTCTCTGGCGGTGGTGTCAGAGAGGAGGATGCTGGCCAAACTAGATACCATCTTGGACAGTGTCTCCCACCCACTCCACGATGTGCTGGTCAAACAAAGGAGTACCTTCAACACTCATCCCCCCAAAAAGCACCACAGGAAGTCATTCCTGCCTGTGGCCATCAAACTCTTTAACTCCTCCCTCTAAGTGTTAGTCTATATGACCCTAAGTCATTAAACTGGACATTGATCATTACATCTCTGCAATACTTGACATAATTGTGCAATATTCTGTGTTAATACTGCTGTGCAATATTCTCTTTTCAGTTTAAAATTCCCTATTTATTGATATTGATATTTATTCATACCTCTATTACTGCTGTGCAATATCCACCGTCTCATTATAATCTTAATAGCTACACTTAACTTGACAGTTCATGCACTATTACCTTATACCATATTATTATCATCAACCGGTAAACCCACTTTGTACTTCACACTTATTTTATACTTATACCCACTTGGTACTTAATTTATCTGACCTGTATTGTAGTGTATTATACTTTTTACTTAGTACTTCTATTCCTGTGTGCACTGATGTGATAGTGAGCTGCTGTAACAAGAGAGTTTCCCCTCGGGGATCAATAAAGTATTTCTGATTCTGAGTACAAATAAAACACATAATTAAGATGAAAATAAGGAACAATTTAACAAATGAAATTAAAGAACAAAAGCTGTAAAAGAAAATGTGATTGTAGAGATTGAAATGAAGATGTAGAGCTAGCTTACCTGATCTAAACCTTGAGAATTACTAGTAGAGACCTGTAGGAGATCTCAGGCTGCACTCTAATGGGGTCAGAAATCAGGAGAAGTCAGGAGCCGATCCTGTGCACGTCTTATAGGTGATCATTAAAATCTTCTAAATGATTTTGTCAGGAGATTTCTACTTCTTTTGCGTGCAACAGCAAAACATCTGGATCTCCAGCACGAAGACATCTCAAGAAATGATGAATATTCACAGTCCAGAATCAGCATTTGAGAAGCTGCGGGTTAGAAATAATTGATTGATGTGTAAACACGTTCCCCTCTGTTTTGCGAGGTGAAGGTGTGTGGCTGCCATTGTTCGAGTTGTATGTTGTGGTGTGAGCTCTTGCTGTCGGTCCAGCTAAGCGCAGCTCTGGCAGTGTGACAGTGTGATTGATTCTGTTGTGTTAAAGGCTGATAGATTTTCTGCTGATCCGGCAGCACCACGCACTGCAGCTGGTTGACCGTGACACATGGCTGAAATATTGAAGTTGGACACAGTGGGAGAAAGGCTTCAGAGGTGTAAAACTATAACAGCAGGAATGATTTGCTGTGCTGTTGCATTTTGTCAGGCAGGGTCAAGTGCATATCAGCTGTCCACTTCAAGGAAATACTACTCAACTTCTGCATATCATTTTATTCTAATGACCAATGGAAGGACAAGTGTCTGTTGCTGAATGTGAACTATCCTTACAGCCATAAACAAGACACGGTGATGTCATATTGCATTTGAAGTTACTTTAAAGCCCTTATGCTGAATATACCATTCCTCTACAACCTAGAGAATATGCAATTGTTTTTGATGCTCTTCAGTCAGGTGTTAAAATTCTGCTGTCATCTGCAACCTTCATTCTGTCACAACTACCTACCTGCTCCAGAAGATAGCTCATACAAACAGCATAAGCCATAGCTCTTTTTTAGGAATGTACTTTTTGTAAATGTCCTCATTTAAAAAAAAAAAGTTTTTTTTTGTCAGAATGCTGTTGGTAGATGAAAAACATTTTACTTTATTTTAAACCATATTAGCATAAAGCAGTAACAGGGCCACACTAAGCCAGACAGCAGTCTGCTACACAGCACAAGAGCCACAGACTCTGAACAACAACCCACATTAGCTTTCCTGCTAAAGTCTCCTTATATTCCTGCTAAAGTCAATGATAGAGCCAGACTCTGCAGCTCTGGAGGCAGAAATACCTGCTGAAAGCAACAGAAGGAGAGAGGAGAGAGACAAGAATGCACAAAACTATGGGAGAGAGATGTCGAGTTAGTAACGTGCATTAAAAGGGATAAGAATGCGTATAAATCGAGTGGAGGAAAGAGGTGCATCACGGGAAGTCTCCCAACAGTCTAGACCTATAGCAACATAACTGAGGGATGGTTCAGGGCTCACCTGAGCCAGCCTTAATATAACTCCCATTCTACTTTTGGAGACATGCGCCAATGTGCATGCTGCCTGTTGTCGTTGCTCCGTCATGTTGTCTTACTTTTTCCAACTTTTAGCTTTCCCTTTTCTTTAAAACTTGAGTAACTTTTGTGTAAGTGTAATTTAAACTAAGCTCTTTACGAAAATTAGAGTAGAAAGTGTCAGGGCACTGCTGCAGAACTGCTGTTTGGCCACATTGTTAACACGAGGGAGCAGCTAATCACGCTGAAGCTGAGTGGCATGGTGCCCAGGACAACCGATGTCCCCACTGAGATCTGGAGGAGGACACACCAAGGATGCAGAGGTGGAACAAAGTGGCGAGGGAAGAGAGAGGGGTCCAGACAAAAGAGACTTAAGAATTGATTTAAGCCGTGTCTGCCTTCTCTCTCATGGGCAACATGAGATCACTGGTGAATAAAATGGACAAGCTAACGGCGTTAGCCCGGAGTCAGACAGAGTTCCGTGAGTGTAGTTGGATGTGCTTTTCAGAGACATGGCAACACCAGGATATCCCGGACTATAACGTTTCCATTGGCGGCTTTCAGACTATTTGGGCCATCAGGGATCACACCGGGAGCGGTAAGCGAAAAGGCCGCAGGCGTGCTGTTCTGGTCAGCAATAGATGGTGTAACCCTGGTCACGTTACTATCAGCAGAGTATCTGTAGCCCGGACATTGAACTGTTAGCTGTGGGACTCCGGTCATATTATCTGCCACGTGAATTCTCACATGCCATTGTTGTGGCTATTTACATCCCCCACTCTGCTAACCTGGCATCGGCGTGCAATGCCATTCACACCACTATAACACAACTCCAGACTCAACAGCCGAGTGCACTCATATTAATCTCATGTGACTTCAACCATGTCAGTGTCTCAACAACACTGACTAATTTCACCCAGTATGTGAGTTGTCCTACTAGAGAGGAAAGGACAGTGGACCTGCTGTATGCTAACGTTAAGAATGCATACAGCCCCCCCCCCCCGAAATGGTCAGAGGAGGCCTATGAGACACTTCATGGAGAGGACACTGACAGGCTTATTTTGTTTATAATAAATCTTTATTAAGTTTCAACAGGTTCAATACAAAATCACAAAAACAAAAGGCACAACATAGATACTTCAGTACATATTATACATGGATTTTATACATAATACAAAGTGATGACAAAGTGTTTGCTAACACGAGGAGCCAAGCAATAAAGTGCACAGAGAAATAAGATCTACACATTAAATGTCCAGTATGTTCCAGGGAAGTAATAGTCTTATCAATAGTTCTCCTTCTCTGGAGGTCAGCCAGCGCATGTTTTACAACCATGTCGCTGTCAAATGACAGTATGATTTAAAACCATTGCGCATCTGGTTTTCCAAAGTTTCACACACACAATGCAAATAATGAGCTGGAACAATTCTTTTTGTTTCGGAGGTATTTTCTCTTGAAGGAGTCCATACATGACAGAGTTCATACATGACAGAGTTGTAGTTGAGGTTAAAAAAGAGAGACAGAGTCCTTTTAAGATAGTCCAGACCTCTTGAGCTCTGTAACATAACTCCAGGAAACCACAGCTCTCACAGGGAGTCTGCCGACAGATGAGCCACCGGATATCTCGAATTCTCTCCGAGAGGTTTTTACTTTTTAATATTTCTAACACATCCGTACCTTCACCATCGGCTACATTTTTATATTTAATTAACCCACCATATTTATAATCGTTAATTTTTTTTAAAATCACTCCAGTTTATCTGTAAGTGCATGTATTGTACAGTAACAATATAAGTGAGTTTGTAATAGGGGACACGTCTACTTCGTCTCTTCTGCCAGTCTGAGCGATCTCCGACCAAGAGAGCATTCCTGGAGATGGCAGCACTTACATTTTTAACAAAGGCAATTGTCAGCCTGACCTCCAGCACTAAAGCTCCCAGCCCCCCAAAGTCTTTGCTTTTAAACAGTAGTTCCCTTTTGGTTACCTCCCTGGTTGTTCCCCAAACTAAGTTCACACACTGTTTATTGAGTTGGATTATCATTTTGTTTGATGGGGGGGGATGTTCGACAGGAAAAGGAGTTTGGACAGGATGAAAGTTTTGACGATATTAATTCTTGATTTATAATATATTATATTATTATTGTTGTATTTTTGTTCTCCCATATTTTTTTTACCTCTTTTTAAATTTTGTCTCCCAGTTTCTTTCTCCACATTCTTTGTTATAGATGGTCATTATAATTTCTTGTTTAACATGTATATTAATATCAAGTCTGTCACTCTCCAAACTCCCTCAGTTTTGGCATGATTTAGTTTTGCTCCAGAAGCTAGCTCATACAAACTTAAATGATTGGTTAAAACATCCATTTCCAGCTGATTTTTTATAATAACAGTGATGTCATCGGCGTAAGCCATAGCTGTTACCTTCGGCGCGTGTCCTACACATGTACCCGAGATAAGACTGAGTTAATAAATTTAATTAGAGGATTAATAGCCAAGATGTATAAAGCAGGATTCAAAGGACAGCCCTGCTTCACACCTCTGTCTACTTCCAGAGACTCAGTTAAAACACCATTTACATTTACACACACACACACACACACACACACACTTGATTTAACATACGGACATTTGACCATTTTAATAAAAGGCATCAGGAAAGCCATATGACTTCATGACGGACCAGAGGTAATCTCTGGATATGAAATCAAAGGCTTTCTTCTGGTCAAAGCCAATAATAATAATAAAAAAAAAAAACTTTTATCTGATTTGTGTAAAAGTTCTCGTAGGACACTTAGATTGTCCCACATGAGCAGACTTTTAATAGCACAGGTCTGCTCTTTAGCTATAATTTCATCTAATATGTAATTTAATCTATTCATAATTATTTTTGCAAGTATTTTATAATCTGTATTCATGCAAATAAGATGTCTGTAATTGACCAAATCTGTGTCATCGCCTTTCTTAAATAAGAGACATAACACTCCTTGATAAAAAGGAGTTCCCCATACAGCCACAGTTCAGACCTTCATTGTACATTGAGGTGAGGTGGTTTAAGACGTCATCAAAGTACAACTGATAAAACTCAGATGGGAGGCCGTCTAGACCAGGACTTTTCCCAACATTTAGTTGTTGGATGGCCTGCATCACCTCATCTTTTCTTATCTCCCCAGTCAGTTGAGGGAAGTTCAATGAGCTGTGTGAGGGCACTCTTTCCAACAAAATATCCACACAGTCTGTATCAATTTCTATTCTTTTATATGTTTAGTTTATTTATTTTTGTTTGTTTACAGATGTTGTATAATAATTCATAATTTAAGTTATCTATGTGTTTTTAAATCTGCCATAGTTTCTTCTATTGAGGACCTTTCCTTCATCTGTTAAAAAAAAAGTTTCATTAAAACATTGTATTGTCTGTTTTTAACTTTAATTCTCTACATTTGAATTTAACAAAAAGTCTTGTATTCTATATTTTAATATTTCCCATAATTTAATATCAGAATTCTGAATTCAGTTCTGTTATTATTTCTGTATTTTGTGTTCAGTTTCCAGAAGCCTCCTTTTTCTGAGGGTCCAGAAGATACAAATGTTCTAACTATTAGATGGTCTGAAAAATCATTTAACACTGTTCCATAGTGAGTCACTGTAAAGTGTTGAGAAACATACACACCACATAAAATATTGTAACCAACCATCAACAGTTGTTTAAGTTTTTTAAATAAACTGGTTTTCTTTCAAGCATCTGGGGCAGTGTAAACATTTATAATACAATATTTTTCTCCTCGATAACAACAATCCAACATAAGCAGTCTACCTGGGATAAGGTCTCTTCTAATTTTAAGAAATTAATTTGTTTTAAGAAATATATCTACACCATCAGCACTGTTTTCACCTATTGATATTGCACATATCCCTTTTCTGTAGTGTGCTGTGTAGTATGTGGACCCAAATGCAGATGACCAGGAAGCAGTATGAGGGTGAAGTAGCCGGATGGCTACAGTGTTTATTGGTGGTGATGTGGTTTACAGGCAGGTACAGGCAGGTACAGGCAGACAGACCGGAAGGCAGACAGGTAACAGGAAAATGGGTTACCGGCTGGCAGTGGTGGAAACAGGAAAGTGAGTCCAATGTGGCTAAACAGTCCAATAGGGAGCAGGCAAAGTTCAAAGTCCAGAATCCAACCAAGGTCCAAGAGAGACAAAGAATCCGAAACAGAACTCACGGTAAGGATGCCGGGGAACTGTGCATAGGAACCAGGTACAACAAAAAGTGCACCAAATGGCGAAACACACACACACGCGCGCACGCACGCACGCACACACACACACGCACACATACACAAATGTCAGGAACACACACAAGACAGGAATCACAATGATCCAACACTGAACAAAGAAAGAGACCTGGACAAAATACCCTGGGGGAAGTAAAGCCACAAGACACACAAGGGAAGGAGAATACTACAAAATAAAACAGGAAGTGACAAAACCTTAAACTACAACATTTTCGCCATAAATAAGACACTTTGTCGACATCTTCATTTGTTTTGAGTCTTAGTTCTTGGGTACACAAAATGTCAAAGATAGTATTCAATAAATAATTAATTTTCTGTTGTCTATAAATACTCGACTGGACACCACGAGCATTCCAGCTGGCGATTTTCAGGAAGCCCATGATGAGAAGGAGGGCTGTTAAGTCTATGGTGAAGGTTTATTATCAAGACGTTTTTGCTTTTTATTAGATGTGTGCTTTTCTCGTCTCTTTTTTTGTGGCTATCTCGAAAGGTATATCACTCCGAGACTCAGCGGGGGCAGAAAACTGGTGTGGGTGAAAAGGAACACGAATTACTGTCGGACGAGACTGACTCAGCAGGCCAGCAGCACTCCGCTCTCTGAAGCAGTTAATCTGGGGGGGTTGAAGTCAGAGCTCGGTCACTCGCTCACACTCTCGTAACACTGTTCACCATCATCATTGTTTTCATCTTCACTAATATCATTGTATTCGTGTATTTTATCATGGCTACAAATACTTAAACTATTCTCACCTGACAGAGAGGTGGGGTCATGAAGTAGAGGAGCTGCAGTGTGCTGCTTTTATTGACTACGACTGAAACCTTTTCTACGATAGAACACTCCTGGACGAATGAGGGACTACACCGTCTTAGATGAAGCAGTTGATGGACTGTCCAGAATAGATGATTTGCCCATTGTAGAGGCCAAGGGAGATGGAGTTGGGGATTTGTGATATAGAGCCATTAGAGTCTTTACGCATTGACGGGCTTGCTGAGTGCATCACTGACTACATTAACTTCTGTGTGGACTGCGATGTCCCAACTAAGATGGTCCATTGTTATCCAAATAACAAACCGTGGGTAACAAAGGACACCAAAGACATCCTGAATGCCAAGGGAGGGCCTTTACTGATGGTAATAGGGAGGAGGTGAGGGCAAGCCAGGCTGACCTGAAGGTGAAGATCAGGGAGGCCAAGGTGAAGTACAGAAGGAAGCTGAAGTGGGAACTCCAGCAGAACAACATGAGAGAGGTCTGGAGCGACATGAAGAGCATTACTGGCTTCAGACTGACTGGAAGCAGAGAAGTCAGCTAGGACAGGGCCAACAAACTTAATCTGTTCTTTAACAGATTCGAAACACCGGCTCCTGCTCATCCCCCCTCTGACTCAGCTGCTGTCGGCCCTCAAGCTACACTGAGTCTTCTGCTCCCACCTCCTCCATCTTCCTGGGAGAGTCCTACTCCCCCCTCAATTGGCTCTCAGGCTAACGGCCCTCTCCAGACTGATGAATCCCCACCTCGCCCGCCTGTAACCTCTGCTGTGTGCCTGACTTCTGACCAGGTGAGAGGACAGCTGATGAAACTCCACGCAAAACAAGGCTGCAGGCCCCAATGGCATTTGCCCCGGAGTGCTAAAAGCCTGTGCCCCCCAGCTATGTAGAGTCCTTCACCATGTCTGAGCCTGAATCTTCAAAGGGTCCCTGTTCTGTGGACGAAATCTTGCCTCGTTACGGTGCTGAAGACGGCGCGTCCCAGTGGCTCCAAGGACTACAGACCGGTGGCACTGACCTCCCACATAATAAAGAGCCTGGAGAGACTGGTGCTGGAACAGCTGCTGCCTCTGGTCAGACCCCTCCTCGACCCCCTTCAGTTCGCATACCATCCCTGGCTGGGAGTTGAGGATGCCATCGTCTTCCTGCTGAACCGCATCTACACCCACCCGGACAACCCAGCAAGCACGGTGAGGATCATATTTTTGGACTTCTCCAGTGCTTTCAACACCATCTGCCCAGCCCTGCTGGGTGAGAAGCTCGCAGCGATGTTGACTACCTGACTGGCAGACCACAGCATGTGCGTCTGCAGCACTGTGTGTCGGACAACATGGTCAACAACACTGGGGCCCCTCAGGGGACTGTCCTCTCTCCCTTCCTCTTCACCATCTACACCACAGACTCCTGCCACCTTCAGAAGTTTTCTGATGACTCTGCTGTAGTGGGATGTATTAGCGGTGGTGATGAAACTGAGTATAGGGCTGTGGTGGGTAACTTTGTCTCATGGTGTGAGCAGAACCAACTGCGGCTCAAAGTGAAAATGAAAAAAGGGGCTGGTTATAGATCTACAAAGGTCCAAGGCACCAGTGACCCCGGTTTCCATCCAGGGGGTCAGTGTGGACATTGTAATGGATTACAAGTACCTGGGAGTACACATGGACAATAAACTGTACTAGGCAAAGAACACTCAAGCTCTTTACAGGAAGGGCCAGAGCCACCTCTATTTTCTGAGGAGGCTGAGGTCCTTCAACATCTGCCGGACAATGCTGAGGATGTTTTATGAGTCTGTGGTGGCCAGTGCTATCCTGTATGCTGTTGCATGCTGGGGCAGCAGGTTGAAGGTAGCGGATGCCAACAGACTCAATAAACTGATCCCTAAGGCCAGTGACATTGTGGGGGTGGAGCTGGACTCTCTGTCGGTGGAGTCAGAGAGGAGGATACTGGCCAAACTACATGCCATCTTGGACAGTGTCTCCCATCCACTCCATGACGTGCTGGTCAAGCAAAGGAGCACCTTCAGCGGAAGACTCATCCCCCCAAAATGCACCACAGAGCGCCACAGGAAGTCATTCCTGCCTGTGGCCATCAAACTCATTAACTCCTCCCTCTAAGTGTCAGCCTATATGACCCTAAATCACTAAACTGGATAAGAGATCATTAACATCACTGCAATACTTGAAATATTGTGCAATATACTCTGTTTTCAGTTTAATAATCCCTATTTATTGATATTTATTAATACTTATATTACTGCTGTGCAATATCCACCATCTAATAATCTGGTTAATCTGTTACACTTAACTTGACAGTACTCATTTTTTCACTATTACTATTACTACTATTATATTACTTATATTGTTACTTTGTGTTATACTTTACATACTTATCACCTGTAAATCCACTTTTGTACTTCCACTTATTTTAGAATTTATACTTAAATCTACTTTATTCTTAATTTATCTTAGGTGTATTATATATATATTTTTTTTATTATATTTTATTTGCTTAGTAATTCTATTCCTGTGTGCATTGACGTGATAGTGAGCAGCTGTAACGAAAGAGTTTCCCCTCGGGGAAGTCAGTACAAATTCCGCAGCATTCTGAATCAAGTGGAGAGTCTTAAGGGACTTATTCGGGCAGCCTGATAAGGAATTGCAATAGTCCAACCTAGAAGTAACAAATGCATGGACTAGTTTTTCAGCATCATTTTGAGACAGGATGTGCCTGATTTTTGCAATGTTGCGTAGGTGAAAGAAGGCAGTCCTTGAAGTTTGTTTCATGCGGGAGTTAAAGGATAAATCCTGATCAAAGATAACGCTGAGGTTCCTTACAGTGGTGCTGGAGACCAGGGCAATGCCATCTAGTGTAACTATATCTTTAGGTAATGTGTCTTGGAGGTGTTTGGGGCCTATTACAATAACTTCAGTTTTGTCAGAGTTTAACATCAGAAAATAACTGTCATTACAGGCAGTTTAGGTAACTGGTTAGTTTCATCTGGCTTGATCGATATATATAATTAAGTACCATCCGTGTAACAATGACAGTTTATGGAGTGTTTCCTAATAATATTGCCTAGAGGAAGTATATATAAGGTGAAGAGAATCGGTCCAAGCACAGAACATTGTGGAACTCCGTGACTAACTTTGGTGTGCACGGAGGACTCACCGTTAACATGTACAAACTGAGATTGATCTGATTTAAACCAGTTTAGTGCGGTTCCTGTAAAGCCAATTGCACGTTCCAGTCTCTGTAATAGGATGTGATGGTCAATGGTGTCGAACGCAGCACTAAAATCTAACAAGTAGAGAGACAAGTCCATTGTCTGATGCAATTAAAAGGTCATTCGTAATTTTCACCAGTGCTGTCTTTGTGCTATGATGCACTCTAAATCCTGACTGAAAATCCTCAAATAAACTATTCTTATTTAGAAAGTCACACAATTGATTGGCAAATCCTTTCTCAAGGATATTAGAGAGAAAGGGAAGGTTAGATATAGGTCTATAGTTGGCTAAAACCCCTGGATCAAGAGTGAGCTTTTTAAGAAGCGGTTTAATTACAGCAACTTTAAAGGATTGTGGTACATAGCCTGTTAATAAAGACAGATCGATCATATCCAGTAAAGAAGTGCTAACTAATGGTAAACCGTCTTTAAGCAGCCTAGTTGGAATGGGTTCCAAGAGACAGGTTGATGGCTTAGATGAATTAATCGTTGAAGTTAGTTGAAAAAGGTCGATAGGAGCAAAGCAAGAGATCAGTCAAAATATACAGTGGTGTGAAAAAGTGTTTGCCTCCAATCAACTGTGGCTGTGAATACTTCTGTACATGTGATGTTTTTGTTTTTTATTTTTAATAAATTTGCAAAGATTTCAAACAAACTTCTTTCACGTTGTCATTATGGCTATTGTTTGTAGAATTTTGAGGAAAATAATGAATTTAATCCATTTTGGAATAAGGCTGTAACATAACAAAATGTGGAAAAAGTGAATTGGTGTGAATACTTTCCGGATGCACTGTACTTATTACTCAAAGTTGCTTACTAAAATTACCATAGTTACTAGTGTTATTTATTACTTATTTCAATTCTTTATTCTTATTCTGATTTACACTTATTACATTTTTTACCCTGTATGATTATACAGTGGTGTGAAAAAGTGTTTGCCCCCTTCCTGATTTCTTATTTTTTTGCATGTTTGCCACACGTAAATGTTTCAGATCATCAAACTAGTTTAAATATTAGTCAAAGATAACACAAGTAAACACAAAATACAGTTTTTAAATGAAGGTTGTTATTATTAAGCGAAAACAAAACCTACATGGCCCTGTGTGAAAAAGTGATTTCCCCACCTGTTAAAACATAACTTAACTGTGGTTTATCACACCTGAGTTCAATTTCTCTAGCCACACCCAGGCCTGATTACGACTCATCCAAGAGGTCACAAAAGACCCCACAACATCATCCAAAGAACTTCAGGCCTCACTAGCCTCAGTTAAGGGCAGTATTCATGACTCCACCATAAGAAAGAGACTGGGCAAAAATGGCCTGCATAGCAGAGTTCCAAGACAAAAACCACTGCTGAGCAAAAAGAACATTAAGGCTTGTCTCATTTTTGCAAGAAAACATCTTGATGATGCCCAAGACTTGGGAAAATACTCTGTGGACTGATGAGACAAAAGTTGAACTTTTTGGAAGGTGTGTGTCCCATTACATGGTGTAAAAGTAACACTGCATTTCAGAAAAGAACATCATACCAACAGTAAAATATGGTGGTGGTAGTGTGATGGTCTGGGGCTGTTTTGCTGCTTCAGGACCTGGAAGACTTGCTGTGATATATAGAACCATGAATTCTGCTGTCTACCAAAAACTCCTGAAGGAGAATGTCCGGCCATGTGTTCGTGACCTCAAGCTGAAGCGAACTCGGGTTTTGCAGCAGGACAATGATCCAAAACACACCAGCAAGTCCACCTCTGAATGGCTGAAGAAGAACAAAATGAAGACTTTGGAGTGGCCTAGTGAATGTCCTGACCTGAATCCTATTGAAATGCTGTGGCATGACCTTAAAAAGGCACTTCATGCTCGAAAACCCTCCAATGTGGCTGAATTACAACAATACTGCAAAGATGAGTGGGCCAAAATTCCTCCACAGTGCTGTAAAAGCCTCATTGCAAGTTATCGCAAATGCTTCCTTGCAGTTGTTGCTGCTAAGTATGGCCCAACCAGTTATTAGGCTTAGGGGGCAATCACTATTTCACACAGGGCCATGTAGGTTTGGATTTTGTTTTCCCTTAATAATAACAACCTTAATTTAAAAACTGCATTTTGTGTTTACTTGTGTTATCTTTGAGTAATATTTAAATCTGTTTGATGATCTGAAACATTTAAGTTTGACAAATATGGAAAAAAAAAGAAATTAGGAAGAGGGCAAACACTTTCACACCACTGTATATCAGGTTTTACAGTTGTTTCTAAGGTTCCTGTGTTTGAAGATAAATCGGTTGATGGCAGGACGTGATTAATTTTTTCTCATAGTTAAAATTTTATTATTAAAGAAACTCATGAAGTCGTTACTACTGAGGGCTATAGGAATACTGTACATAGTTCAATAGGGCTATGACTCATTGTCAGCCTGGTTACAGTGCTGAAAAGAAACCTGGGTTTTTTTTTATTTTCCTCTATTAATGATCAGTAGTAAGCTGCTCTGGCATTATGTTTTAAGACTATCTTGCTAGAGTAAACAATTCTTTCAGGTTGTTGGAACACCATTTCCTTTCAAGTTTTTACGATGTTTGCTTTAATTTGCAGGTTTGGGGATTATACCATGGAGCTAACCTTCTTTGTTTTACTATCTTTTTTAGAGAGGCGATAGAATTCAATTCAATTTCATTTATATAGCGCAAATTCTATACAGAAGGTCTAGACTGTACTCTTTATAATATTATTTACAGAGAACCAACAAATCCCACTCGTCAAATCGAGTGTCGTTCACAGTGAGCCTGCAGCACTATCAACTAGATGGTCAATTTGGGAGGGGCTGCGATTTGCATAAGAGTCCTCTGTTATATTGAGACATAACATTGAATTAAATGCAGATGGGATCACTTTCTTGAATTTAGCCACAGCACTATCAGATAGACATCTAGAGTAGGAGTTTTTGCCTAATGGCGTTTAGTCCAGTAATAGCAGTTTAAAAGTTATTAAAAAATGGTCCGATAATGAAGGATTCTGTAGAAAGACTAAAGAGTTTTCCCTCGGGGATCAATATAGTATTTCTGATTCTGATTTTTCAGATTCTGAAATGTTCAATTTCAATGCTGTATTCCAGAACAAGGTCAAGGGTAGGGTTAAAACAGTGAGTGGCTTTATGTACACTCTGACAAAAGCCAATCAAATCTAATAATGAGATAATCGCAGTACTAAGGCTATCATTTTCAATGTCCACATGAATATTGAAATCACCTACAATATTTTCTGTTTTAAGGACTAAACTTGATAAAAAAAACTGAGAATTCAGATAACAGATCAGGAATAAGGAGTGCAGTACACGATAACAAATAGAATTGGCTGTCGTGTTTTCCAGGTTAGGGGTGAAAAACTACCAAAAAGGCTTGATTAATAGGCTTGGGTCGAAGATGGCTTCAACTCCACCTCCTCTGCCGGTGCCACAAAGAATGTGAGTATTAATATGTCTAGGTGGAGTGGATTAATTTAGGCTAACATATTCTTCATCACCCAGCCAGGTTTCAGTATGACAAAATAAGTCAATATGATACTCTGATATTAAATTATTCACAAGATCTGATGTTTAAGAGTCCACATTTATTTCTCCTGTTTTGTTGTGCTATTTCAGCGGTGGTACTTTTGTTTAGGTTTATATGTTTAACTCCTCTTCTGTTAACTTTAGATTTTATTAATGTAAGTGGTTGGGGGGCAGACACGTCACTAAGGAGTTTTGGGTGGGTAACTGCTCTGGAAGCACGGAGAAGCGTGTAGGACTGCAACTCTGCCTCCTGGTCGCAACTCTGGGTTATCACGGTTTTGGTCCACTAATAAACTCAACCAGATTTCTAGATATGAGAGCTGCTCCATCCAAAGTGGGATGAATGCCGTCTCTCGCAATCAGACCAGGTCCTCCCCAGAATAATGAAGAATCGAACAAAATTAATTGTGGTCAGCTACAGTAGCAAAAATACGCTACAGTCAGTCAGTCATCTGGGCCAAGTAACAGTGTTTCCCAGAATGATATATCTGGTAAAACACAGTAGTAGTAGTCCATGTTACATTTGACCCTGTGTTAGGTTGTGCCCCGCTCTCCACAAGGCCGCCTAGGCTAGGCGTCTCACACTGACCATAAGCTAGGTAGCCAGGCTACAGTCAGTGTTGCCAACTCTTTTCTAATGAAAGTAGCTAGCACTAGCTACAAAAGGGAGACTATCAATCAGAATCAGAATCAGAAATACTTTATTGATCCCCGTAGGGAAACTCTTCGTTACAGTAACTCGTCTTTACGTCAGTGCACACCGGATAAAGTACTAGAAAAAAAATAAACATTATAAAACAGGTCAGAAATAAATTAAGTATCCTGTCGGTATAAGTATAAGATAAACTAAGTGTCAAGTACCAAGTGGGTTTACTGGTTGGTGATGAAAGTACAGTCTAGAATACAATGTAACTCCTTATGTAATAAATAATATTAATAAGCGGAGGTGCATGTACTGTCGAAGAGTAATTGAGGTATATAGTTTCAGTAGCAATAAATAAGATAAAAACTAACAAGGGGAAAACTAATATTGCACGGAAGTATTACACAGAATATTGCACACTTATTAATTATGGCGGAGATGTAATGCTCAATGTCCAGTTTAGTGACCTAGGGTCAAACAGACTAACCCTTAGAGGGAGGAGTTAAATAGTTTGATGGCCACAGGCAGGAATGACTTCCTGTGGCGCTCTGTGGTGCTTTTTGGTGGGATGAGTCTTCCGCTGAAGGTGCTCCTTTGCTTGACCAGCACGTCATGGAGCAGGTGGGAGACACTGTCCAAGATGGCATGTAGTTTGGCCAGCATCCTCCTCTCTGACACCACTGCCAGAGAGTCCAGCTCCACCCCCACAATGTCACTGGCCTTGCGGATCAGTTTATTGAGTCTGTTGGCGTCCGCTACCTTTAGCCTGCTGCCCCAGCATGCAACAGCATACAGGATGGCACTGGCCACCACAGACTCATAGAACATCTTCAGCATCGTCCGGCAGATGTTGAAGGACCTCAGCCTCCTCAGAAAATAGAGGCGGCTCTGGCCCTTCCTATAAACAGCCTGGGTGTTCTTGGTCCAGTCCAGTTTGTTGTCTAAGTGTACTCCCAGGTACTTGTAGTCCTCCACAATGTCCACACTGACCCCCTGGATGGAAACCGGGGTCACTGGTGCCTTGGCCCTCCGTAGATCCACAACCAGCTCCTTAGACTTTGTCGCATTGAGCTGCAGATGGTTCTGGTGGTCTGCCAGTCAGGTAGTCCACAATCCAGGACACATGGGGGGCATCCACCTGCATCGCTGCCAGCTTCTCCCCCAGCAGGGCAGGCCGGATGGTGTTGAAAGCACTGGAGAAGTCAAAAAACATGATCCTCACCGTGCTTGCCGGCCTGTCCAGGTGGGTGTGGATGCGGTTAAGCAGGTAGATGATGGCGTCCTCAACTCCCAGCCGGGGCTGGTAGGCGAACTGAAGGGGATCCAGGAGGGGTCTGACCATGGGCCGCAGCTGTTCCAGCACTAGTCTCTCCAGGGTCTTCATTATGTGGGAGGTCAGTGCCACCGGTCTGTAGTCCTTGGAGCCACTGGGGCGTGGCGTCTTCGGCACAGGAACGAGGCAAGATGTCTTCCACAGAATGGGGACCCTTTGAAGACTCAGGCTCAGGTTGAAGACATGCTGAAGGACTCCACGAAGCTGGGGGGCACAGGCTTTTAGCACCCTGGGGCTAACGCCATCGGGGTCTGCAGCCTTGTTTGAGTGGAGCCTCATCAGCTGTCCTCTCACCTGGTCAGCAGTCAGGCACACAGCAGAAGTTACAGGTGGGGGAGGGGGGGAGTCGTCGGTCTGGAGAGGGCCGTTAGCCTGATGGGGAGGGGGAGCAGAGTACTCAGAGGAGCTTGAGGGCCGTTGAGTTAGAGGGGGGATGAGCAGGAGCCGGTGTGTCGAATCTGTTAAAGAACAGATTCAGTTCATTGGCCCTGTCCAAGTTGCCTTCAACTCCTCTGCTGCCAGTCGGTCTGAAGCCAGTGATGGTCTTCATGCCGCTCCAGACCTCCCTCATATTGTTCTGCTGGAGTTTCCTCTCCAGCTTCCTCCTGTACTTCTCCTTGGCTTCCCTGATTTTCACCTTCAGGTCAGCCTGGATTGCCCTCACCTCCTCCCTATCACCATCCGTAAAGGCCCTCCTCTTGGCATTCAGGATGTCTTTGATGTCCTTTGTTACCCACGGTTTGTTATTTGGATAACAATGGACCATCTTGGTTGGGACATTGCAGTCCACACAGAAGTTAATGTAGCCAGTGATGCACTCAGTGAGCCCGTCAATGTCCTCTCCATGAGGCTCACGGAGTGCATCCCAGTTTGTCACCTCAAAACATCCCTGCAGTGTCTCATAGGCCTCCCCTGACCATCTCCTCACTGTCCTTGTGGTCACAGGCTGCCTTTTAACCAGAGGCACATAGCAGGATTTGAGGTGAACCAGGTTGTGGTCTGACCTACCCAGAGGGGGGAGGGGGGAAGAGCTGTATGCATCCTTAACGTTAGCATACATCAGGTCCAGTGTCCTCTCCTCTCTAGTAGGACAGCTCACATACTGGGTGAAATTAGTCAGTGTTGTTGAAACACTGACATGGTTAAAGTCACCCGAGATTAAAATGAGTGCACTCGGGTGTTGAGTCTGGAGATGTGCTATGGCGGTGTGAATGGCGTTGCACGCTGATGCCGGGTTAGCAGAGGGGGGGATGTAAACAGCCACAACAATGGCATGTGAAAATTCACGTGGCAGATAATATAGCCGGAGTCCCACAGCTAACAGTTCAATGTCCGGGCTACAGATACTCTGCTTGATGGTAATGTGACCAGGGTTACACCATCTGTTGTTAACTAGAACAGCAAGCCCGCCGCCTTTCCGCTTACCGCTCCCGGTGTGATCCCTGTCGGCCCGAACAGTCTGAAAGTCGTTAATGGAAACGTTATGGTCCGGGATATCCTGGTGTAGCCATGTCTCAGAGAAGCACATCAAGCTACACTCACGGAACTCCATCTGACTCCGGGCTAACGCCGTTAGCTAGTCCATTTTATTCGCCAGCGATCTCACGTTGCCCATGACGAGAGAAGGCAGACACGGCTTAAATCTCTTATTCTTAAGTCTCTTTTGTCTGCACCCCTCTCTCTTCCCTCGCCGCTTCGTTCCACCTCTGCATCCTCGGCGTGTCCTCCTCCAGGTCTCGGTGGGGACATCGGTAGTCCTGGACGCCATGCCGCTCGGCTTCAGCGCGATCAGCTGTTCCCTGGTGTAAACAATGCGGCCAAACAGCTGATCTGCAGCGGTGCCCTGACCGAGTAGCAGATGAAGAAGTTCCACGGCGAAAAAAAGTACAAAAACACTTTCTGCTCTCATTTTCACAAAGAGCGTAGTTTAAATTACACTTACACACAAGTTACTCAAGTTTGGAATAAAAAAGGAAAGTTAAAAGTTAGAAAAAGTAAGATGACGAGACGGAGCTACGGCAACAGGCAGCATGCGGGCTGGCGCATGCGCACTAAACACAAACGAACTATTTAAATATTTACAAGCTATAACATCCTAACATCCAGAGATCCAGAGAGAAGCTGCCAGCCCCACACACAGACTGCTTGCGTACAGCGCAGGAGGAGAGGGTGAGAGAGAGACCCCTGCGCTGTTAACAGAACAGCTGCAGCAAGCATGGGAATGAATTACAGTATAATATATTTGAATATATTTCTCATCTGAAAAAGTCTTGATTTATCACTAGTTGCATTTTAGGAATAAAATATGAGGGTCTGAAAAGTTGCTAAATCTAGCGACAAAGTCAGCAAGTTGGCAGCACTGGCTACAGTAGTTCGAAAATGGTGGAAACAAGCAGAAGTGGGTGCAGCAAACGAAAAAAAGAGAAAAAAAAGAGAGGGAGGTCTGTGCCTTCAATTGACACATTCTTCATTAAATGAAATTGGGATTGAAACGTTAACATTAACATCATTGAGGAAAATGTTCAGCTAGATGACATGCAAGCTAATTGGGAGGCTACCATTAGCGCTTGCAGCAGCCCACCACACCCTGAGGCTAGCTATAGCAGCAGCACTCACTAATGATGTACTGATCTGTCATCTCCCAAATGGTGAAAAAGTTTCACAAGAATATTTTTTGCTTTGCCTGCATGCTTTTCTCAACAAAGAAAAAACAATTGTTCATAGCTTTTCTGACTGGAGTCTGCATTTGGGTCCTCCCTCCCGTACACAACCTTTACATAAAATGTAAGTGATTTGGCAGAATCAAAAGGAGAAAGCTCCCTAATTAATACAGAGTAAAAGGGGGAAAAAATGAATTAGTACTACTTTTCCAACAGCTTTTTGGGGTTTGAAATGATTGAAATGTGCTCACTGTAACGCAGTTAAAAGTAGGTGTTGGGAGAGGTGCTGATTATTCAGACAAAAGTAAATTTTAAAGAGCCTATTTGGAAACTTGAAAATGTATGGCTTTGTGACTTCAAATGGTTGTATCAAAAAAACACTGGTAGACAACCACGCATGCTGCTTCCCCTTCCCTTTTATCTCACTGTCCCCTGATCTGACCCGAGACATAAAAGCAAGCACATAGACTGCCCCAATTTTTGTTGTCAGAATAATTTCAAAGAGGTTATAATCACATATATATTCTACACAAAGGCCTCATTTCCAGTTGTCATTTTAAGTGTCTCGTATCAGAATAATCCAGATGAGATTTAAAACCCATTCATTTACATGCCATCACATATCTGTGTCCCTGTCTGTTACAAATCTGATTATAATCTGTCTTTGTTTTCTGGGCTACATGTAAATCAGGGTCAGCCCTCCTCCAGTCCAGAAGGAGGTGGTAATACACCTGAAACTGCTTGGTAAGTGACAAAAACACCTGAAGAAGAACTTCTGCACATTAGCAGTTTAGTTACAACAACAATCCATAAGATAAAACAAACACATGAATGAATTATATTTATGAACTACGAGTGAGACTCTTGTCTCTAACGTTTTACTTTTTTTCTTCTTAATGACATCAGAAGATGCCGACCAGAATCTTCACCAATACAATGAAGATACAATAGAAGATTCCTCTCAGATCCCCTCAGTTGGGGGTAATGTCAATCCGTATGCTGTCGCAGAACCTTTCAGATGGTAACCCAGACTGACACACATCTGTTTGGTACAAATGAAAACTTGACCTCTCTAAAACCATTGTTTTTTTTCCTCCAGAGTCATGACCTGTGCTTTGTGAATGATGATTCCCCCAATACTAGAAACACCTGGAGATGATGCTGTTTCTTTGACTCGATGGATGTCTGAGACGCTTCAGAAGGTTGAGGAAACCTACGACTGAAATCACAACTGGAGAGACTGACCTTGTGACACAAATGCATGAGAAGCTTCTCAGGTGTAGGCAGCACATTTTAAACATCAGATGGCAGTAGGAGACCTGGAGTGTGACAAGCGCCTTCTGCATGTTAATTTCAGTCAAAATTATTTGTGCAAGTTCAGAATTTCAGTATTTAACAAATATTTTAACATAAGAAAAAAAAAACTAAATTCAACTTAACACACAATGTGTTATATTAATCACTTTGATCTGCCCACTAAAGAAAACTATTATATTTAGATACCAACAACATAAACATGCAAATTTTACACTTACGTAATCTGTCAGACACAAGGCACTGGGCTACGGACAGTTTTTAACAGAAAGCAGTTGTGGATCGGAAAAAAACAGTAGGTGGTGGTAACATGCCAATTTTGGTAGTGTACCACCAGCAAATATTGAAAGGCACCAAATGACAATCTGGCAAAGAGACAAGGGAAGCACACAGACTAAATAGACACAGTGAGGGCAGGAAAACTAGACACAGGTGACACTAATTAGGGTGGGGCAAGCAATCAAAACTGGAGGGAAAAGCAAAGAACAAAGACAGCAAGTAAAACTACACAAGACACATGAGGCTGAACACATTACAAAATAAAACAGGAAATAGCCTAGCACAAACCCAAAACCACGACACTTGTATATTGGAGTGTTGTTAGGGGTACGGCTGAAATAAAATAACTTCAAACTTAAAAACTGAAATGTAAGATTCAGCCCCCGCCCTGTATCATTTTAAACAGACCCTTAGTAAGAATATAGACAAAAGACAAGATACACATATGAATATGGGATTGATTAAAGGTAGCCTATAGTATAGATATAGTGAGTATATCAATACAATGTATTAGACTAATTTATTCAAACAGGATAGACTTTAATTAAAAAATTTTAACGTGTAAAAACAACAAATAGTATAATAAATGGGATTCACCCCCATTTTTCTCACAGGTCCCTTTTCAATTTGTTGTGTTTCAAACACAGAACGTTGTGGTCCAATAGAAAGAACAAAGTCCTGGTGAAAACACACAAACGAGAAAGGCGAGTCATATTTACCTCGTTGTTGAAGTTGTTCGTTGTCTGACAATGTTTGCAAAAGGAACAGCAGATAAGGTAAGATACCTTGGTTTCTATGTGGCAATCAAAGCCTTTACTGTGCAGTACTTCAACATTGACTGACCTTAAGCTACTGTACACAAGTTCATGTAGCGGCCTAAATTTTGGCATTTGCAGTTTTGGACAGTGACGTCGTGTCATATTTCTGTTCCTGAGAATTTTACAGTCACTTGTGTCAGGCTCAGTGTAACTAGTAAAAAGTATACAATAAAACCTGTTATCCAATAAAAGGGTTATTTAATATATGATTTAATATGATATATGATTTGCCTCTTCCAGGCACATAGATTTGCAATGTTTCCTGCTACACTACAGCATTGCAGTGATAGTAATAAGTTGTTCTGGCCCATTCTCTGGGAGTACACCAGTCGGTATATACAGTTGTTTGTTTCTAGTTCATTTTATTTCTATAAGAAATCTAAATGTTAAGAGGTTCTAGAAACACCCTGTAGTGACAGTGACCCAGAAAAAAAGGCTAATATGTATCGCCATAGTTCTGTGGCTCTTTTCAGAGCACAATGTACTACTTGGGAAAGTGTGAGCTCAGCAACAGAAGTTAGAAAAATGGTTTAGTGCTAATCAGGCCAGACACACCAACTGACCTCTCCATTCATCTGCCAGCACACCTGCTTTCCAGCCATGACAGAGAATACAGCACTATATTACCTGCAAGTCTCTAACTTAGTTTCCCCAAAAGAGACTTGTTTTGCCTTATACTAAGGCATTTAGGGTTGAAAAGGGCTTTAGCCCTTAAAACAGAAAGTACAAATACAATTAAATTAGACTAAACATTACTTTCTTAGGTCATAGGAATAAAATGAAATGTTAATACTCAGCTGTAAAGTGACTACTAATATTTTAGTCGACAAAGAGTTCAGACAGTTTATTACAGCAGGGCCGTTGTTGGTGTTTTGTGTTTATCTACATCCTCATGCTGAGGCATTACAAGCTAATGCTAGTTAGGCCTGGGTAAAATTAGTCGCTTGCTATCAACCTAAGCTAACACTAGCAAAGTAAGCTAATTTTATCTAAGTTTACTGCTGATTGCTCACTAATTTACAACGCTAGCAACAACAGCGATGGGTACTATCTGTCTGGGAGACAGATAGTTATCGAGCTTGTTGATGTTTCCTGTTATTTTGATCTTAATATGCAGCATTGATGTAACATATTGAATAAGTGGATGTAGCCTAATAGTCATTTCTTTATGTGTGCTGATCAAGTTTACACTTAAAAAATACTGTAATTTTCTCAGCAAAACATAGACTGAAGTAATAACTAGCAACCATTACAGAAAACAGAAGTTATACTAGAAATATTTGTCATAATGCCTAATTTCATTGCAGCTGACCTGGAAGATGCGGTGCTTTGTTGGTTGAAATGATTAGCTACAACACACTAGAATGTAAAGACATTAACAAAACGTTTTTTTGTGTGCAATTAAAATTTTCTTCAGTTGAGGAAACCAGGCTCCTCTCACCTCACTCTGCAGCGAACACTTTGAGGAGGATCAGCGCATCACAGGTAGACCGATCAAGTCTGAGGCCTGTGCTCATGCGATAAGAAATACTTACTTTTCAGTCAAAAAACAGTTAAGAATCACTATTAAGGAATGCTTTAATTTAGTTTGATTAATCATACCATAATAAAGTTAAACGTAAGAACGCTGTCATACACACACACACACACACACACACACACAATCTCAGCCATAGTGTTAAGAGGAAATGTGCCAATTTCAAGTTTTGGGTATTAAATATGTAAGTCTATACACATAATGCACTGAGGCAAACCGCCATACACCTGGTCTGACAAGCTGGTATGTGATATGTGATATGATATATATTGCCATCTTTCAAGTCTTCATTAAAGTGTCTTGCTTTATCAGGAAAGGTATTGACACAGTGAAAACTGAATGACCACGTAAGGAAAGCCTGATGTATTGAGCAGCATGCGTTT
This sequence comes from Siniperca chuatsi, assembly GCF_020085105.1. NCBI lineage: Eukaryota > Metazoa > Chordata > Actinopteri > Centrarchiformes > Sinipercidae > Siniperca > Siniperca chuatsi. The sequence goes on from NC_058042.1 coordinate 37,713,823, forward strand.
GGTGCCATCCATGTGGTTGTGGAGAAAGGAGACCACATGGACATCATCCTCCGCTCTCAAAAGACTGTAAGGGACAACTTATAATATTTACATTTGTGTATAAATTATTATGTATGCAAGAAGTATAAAACAACATTGAATATGGCCTTTTAATAAATAATCTACATTCTTATGAACAAAAATGCCATTAATGTCTTCCTGTGATTTGATTATTGTACATATTGATATTAAACTTACTTCCAGAATTGTACCATAGTAGAAATCAACTGACTTAGATTTAATAAATGACTTTATTGCACATTAAAAATCAATACACAGAGGTGGACCAAGGTCAAGGTGAGTTATAGTTAAGACAAATGTGCATACTGAAATGAGGTAGTTGGCTTTCAGTGCTACATCACAAATAGTAATAAGCATGAATAAATAAAAATAGTTGACAAGATAACACACAGTATAGAAATAGTAGCATTACTTTTATATGTAATGGTTAGTTTAAAAAGCCAGTGAACACTTAGAACACTGAAATGGCTACAAGTGTTATTTTCAATAACAACATATTAAAATCTATCAGCCATCCAGCCAGGTGATGGGCTTAACAAAACAAAGAAATTCTGTTAAGTTAGTCACGGAGTTTCACAAGGTTCTGTGCTGGGACCGATTCTATTCACCTTATATATGCTTCCTTTAGGCAATATTAATAGGAAACACTCCATAAACTTTTATTGTTATGCGGATGACACCCAATTATATCTATCGATCAAGCCAGATGAAACTAACCAGTTAGCTAAACTTCAAGCATGCCTTAAGGACATAAAGACCTGGATGACCTGCAATTTTCTGATGTTAAACTCTGACAAAACTGAAGTTATTGTACTCGGCCCCAAACACCTCCGAGACACATTTTCTAAAGATATAGTTACTCTAGATGGCATTGCCCTGACCTCCAGCACCAAAATAAGGAACCTCCTGAGTTATCTTTTAAACAAACTTCAAGGACTGCCTTCTTTCACCCACGTAACTGTTAGGTTGAATATTGGTCAATCCATGTTGAAGTTGCATGTGTTATAGTTTAGAGTATGTTTCTATAATATATCAATTGGACTGGGACCACATCTGTTTGGCATATTATGGGACCCCAGGGTTAGGAATGACATGTTATGAGATAACATAAAGGACAGGGCCCCAAGTGAAAATGAGTTTCCAGATGTGTCTTGGGAGTCCAGGAAAGTAAGATAAATATGTTTTGAAGGTAAATAAGAAGGGTGGCCCCAACTAAGGTTAAAGGTCAATGTCTAGAATGGTATATATACGTTAAACTTTTCTTGGTTTTTTGACTATTCCTTGTACTACTGTTCAGAAAATCTGAGCATGATTTGCCACGGAAGGAAAGAAAGTTTGTCATGGACTGGTTGAAAACAAATCCACATTTGAAGAGGTGGAAAAGCCCATTGATGAACTGACCCCTCATGAATGTATGCTTCGTAAACTTGACCTTTATTATGTTGAACCATATTTAACAGATTTGGATAAGTGGCCGGATGGGAGATATCTGCTTCAGAGTAGCTTTGACAAAACTGACTTGGATTTGGTTAGGGGCTATTTAGTTGATAATGAAGCAGTTGTGGATCCAAAATGGGATCTAAGTTACATGAGGGAAGTTTTTAATGCTTGGGAATTGCTGATGACACAGTATCCTGCTAATGTTAGGAAAGCTGCAAAACTGCCTGCTTATACTGACATACAAAATGATGATGTGGAAATGTGGATATTTGCTTATTCGGAGCAGAAGGTGACCAGTCCACAGAAATATGGTAAAATGTTTGCAGCTATAATTTTTCCTAAACATGGAGTGACTGACAAAATGTATAAAATATGGAGGAGTGAGTGTGAGCGATTGTGGTTTGATAATTGCATGAGGATGTTTGAAGCAGCTGATAGGAAATATGGGAGATATATGTATATGGGATAAGAACAAGTGTAATGAGCGTCAACTACAATTTGTCCAAGAATGTATGGAAGCTGAATTTAAGAGAATACTGGCCATCAAGAAGAGAGGTGATACAGTAGAGAAGGAAGACTCAGTCATAGCGGATAAGATTTTGAAGTGTTTTAACAAAACGATGAAAAGGTTGAAATAGTTTGGACTGCACTCAGTACGCAGCAAATTGGTGCAGCGATGTGTCACCTTTCCTACATGGATGTGAAAGACGTTTTGGAGTGGATTCAATCGATATTGTATTATAATAAGGAGAGAGAAACACAGAAGTTGACTGCCCCACTCTTGATTATTGATGATAAAGTAATTGATAAACCACTTACATTGGCTGATATTTCACGCATTACACAGGATGCTCCCAATCCTTTGACAAATCCATTAGGATTTATTAATTGGTGGACTTCAGCGTTATTATATTGCGCAGTGTCAGGCAAAGATGTTAGGTAAATTTTAGCCACATTAATGCCTAACATAACGATGGAGATTGTAAAATGTTCAACCTTGTGACAATGATGGTCCTGTTGTTGAAGCCTTCACTGTGGATGACAAAAATCCATGGTTAACAGACAAACATAAAAAAGCCCATCTAGAAGAACTTAAAGTATTTCTAATAGAAAATGCAACTGCCAGTCAAGATGTAACACAAGTAAGGAGTTGTTAAAAAAACGCCTGATGAGCAGGTTTCTAAATTTGCAGAGAGGTTTTTGAAATGTTGGAGGGAACAGGCAAAATTTGAGGTTTCAGAAAAGCCTGATCCATTCTTCGTTTCAATGGTGATTAATGGTTTAGGACAGCATACACTTTGAAGTTGTCAGCATCAGATGTGTTTTCATTTAGCCTGGCAGAATTACTGAAGAAGACAAGAGAGTTAAATGCCATTGGGTTCTTTATAGACCCGAAAATGAAGATGCAAGCCGTTCAGTATGATCCTACGATAGAACAGACAATATTAATGGCAGTACAAGAGTATTATGGAGCGAGCCACTGCCGTGGACATGGCCTAGGCTTTAACAGTCAACAGCAGGATTTTTCAAGATTTAAGACTGAGTTTGGAAGTCTTCTGAGGAGAGGATGTGGTTTTAGTAATAGATCACATGGCTGGGGACTGAGGCTCCCTGTAGATGTTTGTAATTATTGTTTTAGACAAGGTCATTGGTCTAAAGATTTTGAACAGAAAAGGGCTGATCAGGAGAGAGAAAGAGAAAGAGGAGGGGGGATAGAGACTCAGCTGCAGAGTCAAGTGACCCTTGCACTGCAGAATGCAGTGCAAATAGAACGAAAGCCAGCTTCGTTCATGTGGAGAACAACACAAAACCCATAGGGAATCAGAATCAGAAATACTTTATTGATCCCCAAGGAGAAACTCTTTTGTTACAGCTGCTCACTATCACATCAATGCACACAGGAATAGAAGTACTAATAGAATAGAAATAGAAATGATAATAAAATAAGTCCGCAACGAGACAATTATTTCTCGTAAGAAATAAGAGATGTGCAAATCAAATATAATACACTATAATGCAAGATAAATTAAGTACAAAAGTGGCTATAAAGTATAAAAGCTTTATAGGATTTACAGGTTGATAAGTGTAGTATGGTATAATACAATGTAATAATATATGTAAGAAGTAATAGTGCAAAAATGAGTACTCTCAGGTTAAGTGTAGCAGATTAACCAGATTATTAGATGGTGGATATTGCACATCCTTAATATAAGTATTAATAAATATCAATAAACAGGGAATATTAAATTGAAAACAGAGTATATTGCACAATATTTCAAGTATTGCAGTGATGTTAATGATCCAATGTCCAGTTTAATGACTTAGGGTCATATTGACTGACACTTAGAGGGAGGAGTTAAAGAGCTTGATGGCCATAGGCAGGAATGACTTCCTGTGGCACTCTGTGGTGCTTTTTGGGGGGATGAGTCTCAAACAAAGTACTCCTTTGTTTGACCAGCACATCATGAAGTGGGTGGGAGACACTGTCCAAGATGGCATGTAATTTGGCCAGCATCCTCCTCTCTGACACCACCGCCAGAGAGTCCAGCTCCACCCCCACAATGTCACTGGCCTTACGGATCAGTTTGTTGAGCCTGTTAGCGTCCGCTACCCTCAACCTGCTGCCCCAGCATGCAACAGCATACAGGATAGCACTGGCCACCACAGACTCATAAAACATCCTCAGGATTGTCCAGGTGTTGAAGGACCTCAGCCTCCTCAGAAAATAGAGGCGGCTCTGGCCCTTCCTGTAAGGAGCTTGAGTGTTCTTAGCCCAGTCCAGTTTATTGTCCATGTGTATTCCCAGGTACTTGTAATCCTCTGTACTCCAATGTCCACACTGACCCCCTGGATGGAAACCTGGGTCACTGGTGCCTTGGCCCTTCGTAGGTCTACAACCAACTCCTTAGACTTTGTCGCATGTGAGCTGCACATGGTTCTGCTCACACCATGAGACAAAGTTACCAACCACAGCCCTATACTCTCATCACCACTGCTGATACATCCCACCACAGCAGAGTCATCAGAAATCTTCTGAAGGTGGCAGGACTCTGTGTGGTAGTCTGTGGTGTAGATGGTGAAGAGGAAGGGAGAGAGGACAGCCCCCTGAGGGGCCCCAGTGTTGCTGTCCGACACACAGTGCTGCAGACACACATGCTGTGGTCTGCCAGTCAGGTAGTCAACAATCCAGGACACGAGGGGGGCATTCACCTGTATCGCTGCCAGCTTCTCACCCAGCAGGGCAGGCTGGATGGTGTTGAAAGCACTGGAGAATTTAAAAAACATGATCCTCACCGTGCTTGCCGGCTTGTCCAGGTTGGTGTAGATGCGGTTCAGAAGGAAGATGATTGCGTCCTCAACTCCCAGCCAGGGCTAGTACGCAAACTGAATGGGGTCAAGGAGGGGTCTGACCAGAGGCCGCAGCTGTTCCAGCACCAGTCTCTCCAGGCTCTTTATTATGTGGGAGGTCAGTGCCACCGGTCTGTAGTCCTTGGAGCCACTGGGACGCGCCGTCTTCAGCACCGTAACGAGGCAAGATTTCGTCCACAGAACAGGGACCCTTTGAAGACTCAGGCTCAGGTTGAAGCTGGGGGCCGCAGGCTTTTAGCACCCTGGGGTAAACACCATTGGGGCCTGCAGCCTTGTTTGAGTGGAGTTTCATCAGCTGTCCTCTCACCTTGTCAGCAGTCAGGCACACAGCAGGACATTTACCAAAACCTTATTTAAAAGTTGAAGGAAAAATAGTTCCTTTTTTGATAGATATAGGAGCAACCATATCATGCATAAATGAACAGGACTTAAATTGCCTTTTGAGTACAGAAACTAACCAGTCTGTTGGTATTACAGGTGTCCCACAAATAGAACCGCTATCACAACTGTTATAGGCGGAGGTGAATAAAACAAGTTTGCAGCATGTGTTTGTTGTGAGTTCAACAGTTCCTCTTTCCTTATTAGGGAGAGTTTTGTTAAGTAAACTGGGTGCAACTGTTGTGTATTGGAAATTGATATTTCTCAGAGTATATCAATTGTTGTCAGAATGTGTTCGATAGTGTCACAAAGCCACATCTTTTTGTTGAAGTCAGACTTTGTGTCTAAACTTTTTACTGTTGACAGGATCTAGGAGCTGGCTGCTTGTCAGGCTGTGGTAGCTTCTAAAATATTGATGATGAAGCCATTGATAAACCATTTTCTGACAGGTGTGTGTCTAGCAAATGTTTACAAGAGGTTCCACAGATTTTGTTTAACTCATGTTACTGTGTAAAGATGTGGATGAGAACATAGAGATTTTATTTGTATATCAGTAATAAATGACATGGTTGACAGTGATATAATGCTTGACTCCACTCATTTTTTTATTAAAGCATTGCAGAATGATGTCAAACCACAAATTTAGACAATCAATAACAACAGAGGTTTTAGTGAAGCAACCTTCAATTTTGGCCTCTATCCCAGTGAAGTAATGGGCTCAACATGCAAATCATGTGGGATTTTTGGATTTGGAGCCATGTCAAGCCAAAATGAACTATGGTAAATATCCGGTATATGTCAAACAATATCCACTCTCTAAAGAGAAAGAGGAAGGAATTTGACCAGTAATTGAAAGTTTACTTAAACAAGGAATAATAATAAATAAAATAGAAATAAATCCAATTTTGAAACCAGGAACTAAGAAATATAGATTCACACAAGATCTGAGAAAAATGAATGAAGCATTATTTCCTCTAGCTCCAATTGTGCATAATGTTAATGCAATTCTGGTTGCCATACCTGCTGATTCTAAATGGTATACTGTTGTTTATTCTCAGGCACTGGAATCGAATAATATGTTGAACACAAATCTACAAGATTTATTTGCATTCACGCATTGTGGTACTCAGTATCGCTTTACAAGATTAAGTATGGGATATGTTGACGGTCCAACCATTCCTGCAGCAGCAGTGCAAAGACATTTATCGAAATTGGTCTTGCCCGGTCCATCTGCGTTATTACAGTATGTGGATGACATTTTAGTGGCATCATCAACAGAAGAAGATTTCCAGAAAGACTCTCTTGCTTTGCTGACGTATCTTGCTATGGGTGGACACAGAGCCTCACTGGCTAAGCTGCAGTTTTGTCAGACCTTGGTTCACTATTTGGGATATGTACTGAGAGATGGTTGTCGTTATTTGTCACCGGAAAAGATCAGGGTGATAAGGGACATTCAAAGACCAAAAACAAAAAAGGAAATGTTATCTTGGCTTGGACTTGTGAATTATTGCAGGGCTTGGCTGCCGGAATATGCAATATATGATGGTCTTTTGCAGGCTACAACACTGAAAAACTCTCCCTTCAGTGGACAGAGGAAAGGAAACATGCATTCCGGCATGTGAAGCACATGCTGTATGCTGCTCCAGCTTTGGGGTTGCTTGATTACAAGATGACCTTTCACCTTTGTGTGGCAGAGGATGGAAGTGTAACTGCTTCTGTGTTGGCTCAGATGCATGGGAACAGACCAAGACCAGTGGCATACTATTTAAAGATGCTGCCATTAATTGTAAAGGGCATGGTTTCTTCTTTACTTGCTGTGGCAGCAGCTGCAATTATGGTGGAGAAGTCACAAACGATTGTACTGGGACATCTCAAGATTCTTCGCACTTCTTGTGCAGTAAATATCATTTTGTTGAATATTACAACACAACACATGACTAGTCAAAGACATAGCAATTATGAACACATTTTGACAGGGACTCCAAGTCTTACGATTTCAACAGCAGCACACACAAATCCGGCTGTGCATTTAAAAACATTGTTGCAGGGGGAACTGGAAGATTATATGGAGATTGATCATGACTGTTTGGAATTAATTAATTCAATCTCTAGTATTCGAGTGGATTTGCAACAGGCTCCACTAGAGAAGAATGACATTGTTTTGTATTGTGATGGATTGTCGATGTGCCCAGATGATAAAACAATTCTTTCAGGTTATGCAGTTATAGATGATGAAGGCAAATGTTTGAAGGCATTCAAGTTACCAGTTAAACCAGCACAAGCAGCTGAATTAATTGCATTAACAAGGGCCTACTTATTGGCTGACAATAAGGCGGTGACAATTATACAGACTCAAAATTTGCTTTCTCGTGTGCGCATGATTTTAGCATGATCTAGAACAATAGAGGCTTTGTGCCAACTGCTGGAAAACTGATTCAACATGTGGCTTTGATTAAAGAATAATTAGCAGCAATGATGTGACCATCACAGATTGCTGTGGTAAAATGTGCAGGACATGCAAGGGAAGACTCACAGGTGGCTAGAGGCAATTATTTAACTGATATATGTGCGAAGAATGCAGCATTATATGCTGAGTTCCCACTATGGATGAATGCTGTTTTTATGTCTGCACCGGTGCCAGAGCCCCCATTCACAGTTAGTGACCTTCTTGCATTTCAGAGACAAGCGTCTGAAGCTGAAGTAAAACGGTGGAAAACAAAAGGATGTTATCAGGATGTTGATGAGCTGTGGAAGTTTAGAGATGGAAGAATAGCATTACCAAGAACAGCATATGACCCATTAATTGCTTATGTGAATGGAGTTACTCATGTGAATGCTAAGGGGATATCGGCATAACTTTTCTTTACGAGTGGATTGGAACAACAAGCCGAAGATTTCGTGAATCGATGCCTAATTTGTGCTAGATGCAATCCAGACATGAAAGCACCTGAACATGATCATTTGCCTCCACCAAAGGGACCTTTTCAACAATAGCAAATTTATTTTACGCATATGCCAGAATTTAAAGGATCTTCTTGTCTCCTGGTCATTGTTGTTAAGTGTTTAATGGAACACCTCGTTCTAAGATTTGGAATACCTGTGGGAATTGATTCTGATAATGGAACGCCTTTTACAGCTAAGAATACTAAATTGTTGCAAGTTATGCATGAAGTAGAGATTTTAATGTAATGTTTCATTATAACTAACATGGCAGCGGCGGATGGCCGCCCACCATTGAGTCTGGTACTGTCCAAGGTTTATGCCGCTTAAAGGAAGTTTTTTTCTTGCCACTGTCGCCAAGTGCTTGCTCATGGTAGGATTTGTTGGGTCTCTGTAAATAACATTATAAAGAGTACAGTCTAGACCTGCTCTATAGGAAAAGTGCAATGAGATAACTTCTGTTATGAATTGGCGCTATATAAATAAAATTGATTTGAATTTGCTTCATTATTTAGTTAGTATGGGTTGATATTTTATTGTGTCACAGTTTATGTGATGTTCAGAAAGGACGAGTTCAAGGAAGATGGAGTGAAAGATGAAGAATTGTACCATGCAGGCTGAAGACAGCGATCGCCCCAGGAAAGTGGCTGAGTAGTAATCTTAGGGGGGTCGGAGAGGAATATTCCCAAGGTGATGTGTTTCTGGGTTTTTCGCCCCTCTTTGCACTGGACCATTTTGTGTGTCATGTACCTTTGTTATATATGTTGGTATATGTAATCAAATGTATCTTTTTCAGTTAGTGATTGTAAGTTACTCCATGTGTTAATCTACTGTAGAAGGAAAAAGGGAGGATCAATTGGTCTGGGACCACATCTGTTTGGCACATTATGGGACCCCAGGGTTAGGAATGACATGTTATGAGGTGACATAAACGACAGGGACCCAATGAAAAGAGTTTCCAGATGTGTCTTGAGGATCCAGAAAAAAAGTTATTGTACTTGGCTCCAAACACCTCTGAGACACATTATCTAAAGATATAATTACTCCTCTGAGTTATGTTTGATCAGGATTTATCCTTTACCTCCCACATGAAACAATCTTCAAGGACTGCCTTCTTTCACCTATGCAACGTAGCAAAAATCAGGCACATCCTATCCCAAAATGATGTCAAAAAACTATTGCAGCATTTTGTTACTTCTAGGTGTTACGGACAGATCAGGCCGGAGACACAAGGAGAATCGTGAGTGCTTTATTTAAACACAAACAACGTGGATTTGGGTATGGTGGGAAAGCTACTGTTCATAAGTCTGGATTAGACGGAGATCTGGAGCAGAGTGGGAAGTCTAGACGAGAAGCTCGACTCGAGCCAGGAGACTGACGTAACTCCCACAGAAGACGAGAGAAACACGGAGACTGGAGCTGGTGTGAACACTCACGGGAGACTGGAGATACACGGAGAATGGAGATACACGGAGACTGGAGTTGGTGTGAACACTCACGGGAGACTGGAGAAACACGGAGACTGGAGCTGGAGTGAACCACACGGAGGACAGAAACACGATGGAGCCAGGGAAGAGGTACTGAAGAGCGGTTGCAGGGAATAGTTAGGTTTAGACGAGGTGAGTCCAAATTGTTCTTAGGCTACAGGGGAACTAACGTTCTGTCCTTCACCATGAACGAGACCGGACACTGACTGAGGTGAGGAGCTGGGTATATATAGGGAGTAGAGTGGCTGATTATGTGCAGGTGTGCGATGGGTGACAGGTGCTGGGAATTAATAATCAGGTGAGGGAGTGCAGAGTGAAGGGGAGTCTGAAGTGCGAAGTGACAGGACGAGAACAAGACAGACTGTGACAGTAGGTTGGACTATTGCAATTCCTTATTATCAGGCTGCCCGAATAAGTCCCTTAAGACTCTGCAGTTGAGAAAAGAGATCATATTTCTCCACAGGAGAGGAGCTCTGACTCCCATTCTACTTTTGGAGACTCTAGGAACCACAAGTAACCCTGCATTCTGGGAGCGCAGAGTTCTAGTCGGGTAATAAGGTATTTTGAGCTCTTTAAGATATGATGGTGCCTGACCATTAAGAGCTTTGTAGGTGAGGAGACAGATTTTAAATTCTATTCTGGAATTTACAGGGAGCCAGTGCAGAGAAGCTAATATTGGAGATATATGATCTCTTTTCCTAGTTCTTGTCAGTACATGTGTCGCAGCATTCTGGATCAACTGGAGAGTCTTAAGGGACTTATTCAGGCAGCCTGATAATAAGAAATTGCAATAGTCCAGCCTAGAAGTAACAAATGCATGCACTAGTTTTTCAGCATCATTTTGACACAGAATGTGTCTGATTTTTGCAATTTTACGTAGGTGAAAGAAGGCAGTCCTTGAAGTTTGTTTCATGTGGGAGTTAAATGATAAATCCTGATCAAAGATAACTCTGAGGTTCCTTACGGTGCTGCTGGAGGCCAGGGAAATGCCATCTAGAGTAACTATATCTTCAGATAATGTATCTCGGAGGTGTTTGGGTCCAAGTACAATAACTTCAGTTTTGTCAGAGTTTAACATCAGAAAATTGCAGGTCATACAGGTTTTTATGTCCTTAAGGCATGCTTGAAGTTTAGCTAACTGGTTACTTTCATCTGGTTTGATCGATAGATATAATTGGTATCATCCGCATAACAATGAAAGTTTATGGAGTGTTTTATAATAATATTGCCTAAAGGAAGCATATATAAAGTGAATAGAATTGGTCCAAGCACAGAACCTTGTGGAACTCCATGACTAACTTTGGCGTGCATGGAGGACTCACCGTTAACATGTACAAACTGAGATCGATCTGATAGATAGGATTTAAACCAGCTTAGTGCAATGTTCCAGTCTCTGTAATAGAATGTGATGTTCAAAGGTGTCGAATGCAGCACTAAGATGTAACAAGACAAGTACAGAGACAAGTCCATTGTCTGATGCAATTAAAAGGTAATTTGTAATTTTCACCAGTGCTGTCTTTGTGTTAATGTCAGGTTCAAGACACCTAGAACATTTAAATCATATACAAGGAAAGAAAGACAAAGGCATTAACTTAAGTTTTTACTCGCGAGGAGAGTAAGCATAGATGCATTCAGTTACATCTCCTACTCACTCTGAAGTGCATCTATGCAGCCTCCTCTCTTTTATTCAGTTTAGGAGATTCCCTGTTACATAGTTCTCTAAGGGGTGGGGGAGGTGTATAATGCTTAATAAAAAACAAGGTATGTTGAGTGCTCTATCTCGTGAGAGCGGCCTTGGGAGCAACCGTGAGACTATCTTGGTTCGGTGTCAGCCTGCCCTGCCAGTCATGAGATAGCAGGGTGCCATTCCTGTAATTCTCACAGACACAAGTTTAATAACACACATACACACACAGCATTGCTGTGCACTTTAAAGGCCACTAAGAACAAAACATAAATGGGATAACTTATGTACATTTTTATTCTAACATCTCCCTCCTGTTTATCACATTTTGTTCTCAAATTCTCATATCACTCAATCAGTCTCTTCGCTAGATTTTCGACTGCAAGATCATTTTTATGAGTCTGTCCAAATGTTTACTTACGGGGGTGACTCATAGTCACCTGGATCAGGGAACAAATCAGGCCAATGGTCTGATTCTTCATCTGTGTTGTCATCGTCATCTCGGTTTTGTTGCAGGAGTGGATACATCTGGGTTAAACGGTCCTCCATAGGTGAAATTGCTGTGGTGATGAGACGAGTAGACAAAGAACGCAGGCACGGAATACAACAACATCCACATAAGGTCAATATTGCAGCAAAAACTGCTAGAGATATTAGAATTGAGGACACCAAGGTTCGGTATTTCCCAAAAGCATCCATCCAAGAGTCCCACATAGTGGCGTCTACACCAGATTGATCTTTCATCTTACCATTCAGAGTTTTCAACCCTTCCATGGCCATGGTGAGACTGCCATTTGCTGCAGTGTTGTTAGGAATGAAGGTGCACCATTGCTCTCTAAACATAGCACACACCCCTCCTTTCTCTGCAAGCAACATGTCAAGAGCTATGCGGTTCTGGAATGCCATCAGTGATGTGGAGGAAAGCTGTCCATGAACAGCCTCAAACCCACTCTGTGTCCAATTTCCCAATTTCTGTACGTTGTAATGGATGTAATTGATTCGGTCTACGTTTTTGTTAATCGTGCACCACCAACAGAACAGGGACTCAAACCCTGCAGCCACCTGATCTGCTATCTTGTACTCATCTGGTACGCCACGAGGAACTCCTATAGCATCTATATATGTAGGGTTGATATCGGAGCGCCAGGATGAGGAGCGTTTCTGTCTCCACTCGCTGGGCATTTTACTGGTCATTTGTGTATATAGATCATCAGCTGACATGGGGTATACATTTACCGGTAGTAATAGAGTCACCAATGCACACAATCCTGTATTATTTTTAGGCAATTTGTCAAATAATCTCTCATCCCCACACCACCACCCTATTATCAGACTGTGAGTCACTTTTCTCTGTGAAACTGTCGGAGGAGATGACCTTTTTGCAATGAGTAAGATGTACCCACGTGGATCTTTCAGCTATTTTTATGGCTGTGGGAGTGTTTAATAATACCTGGTAAGGCCCTTCCCACTTGGGAGAGTGCCAATGTTTTCTCTTAATGCTTCGTATCAGCACCCAATCACCTGGTCCCACTAACTGGATCTCCTGAACAGAAGGATTTTCATCAGCTTGTTTTCCTTTTTGTTTTTCTAACATTTTTCTCATATAGTCTGCTAGGTTGGTTTCTTCACTCAGCTCCCATTGATTTTTAAACTGTGGCAGCCTGTATGGTCTACCAAACAACATTTCATATGGAGTTAAACCTGAAGTTGCTGTAATGTTGATGTACATTCTCACTAAATCTATGCACTGAGTCCAAGGTCTCTTTGTTTCTTCAATACATTTCTTTAAACAGTTTTTTATAGTGCCATTCATTCGTTCCACTAATCCTGCACTTTGAGGATGATATGCACAATGGTTTTTTAGATTAATGTGAAACATTATTCCTATCTTCTTGATCAATTGGTTTACAAAATGTGCTCCATTATCACTGTAAAGTTTTTCCGGAATGCCATAACGGGGTTTTATGTCTTTACATAACACTTTTGCCACTGTTAATGCGTCTGGGTGTTTGGTTGGAAACAGCTCTACCCATTTAGAGAAGGCATCTATTATGACCAGACAATACTTTTTTCCTTCACTCTGATTTAACTCTATAAAATCCATATGTATTGCTTGAAACGGATACTGTGGTGAGGGGAAACGCCCTCTTCTAGGTCTTAAGTTTCCCTGAGGATTGTGCTTAGCACAGGTCAAGCATGCTCTACAAACATTTTTTGAATAAGATCCATACCATCCCTCCTGTTGAGACATGTGTAACACCATGGCTCAATATTGCAGACCATTTGTACAGGTTGTGTGGAAGGATTGGTTTATTCTCTGGTCATACATAGATGTCATTTTGTAGTTGTGCGCCGTGTTTTACCCACAAATCCTTTTCTTTCTGTGGTGCTTGTTGTTGCATGTCTTGGAGTGTTGTATCAGTCATATCAGTGTCCGAGGTCAGCATAAGCACTTTTATCTGTCCCTCGGCTGCTTGTTTAGCTGTTTTGTCTGCAAATGCATTCCCTAGTGATACTTGATCTGTCCCTGAGGTATGAGCTACACATTTACAAACTGCAAGGTGTTTAGGTAACTTTACTGCCTTGAGTAAGTTAGATAGGAGGTTTGCATGTGTTACTGGTTTCCCTGTGGATGTGATCATTCCTCTATTTTGCCAATACTGTGCAAAAGTATGGACTGTAGCAAAACCATATTGACTATCTGTGTAGATAGTAGTGTCTTTATTCTTCATTAATTTACATGCCTCTGTTAGAGCCACTATCTCTGCAGCTTGGGCAGAGCAGTGTGAGGGTAATTGTTCCGCTTTTAATACCTTATCTTTGGTCACTTTTCATTAATGCACAATATTATTTGTTTTATAATATTTTTCACTGTATCACCTATTAATGGAACATTAATACTGGCCACTACAACAGCCACCAGTTACTCAAAGATTTAAATCTAGATGAATCAATACTCTCAGTTTAAAACACATTCAGACCTATGCAGGTGAATAAAAAGTAATTCTGTATTTTCAATGTGTGCACCTGTTCACAGTTTGAGAGAAAAGTTTGAATACCACAACAGACGGATAAGCCGGGTTTCTAGTATTGGAGATTTAATGCTTCTGCAGCTTCTACAAAGTCAAAATGTTCTACCAAAGTGAAATATCATTATAAAAAGAAGTCAAATAAAAGTCATACAATCAATGTTTTAAGCATTATTTACAAGCATGAATAAGCATCAGCGCTATCATTTTACTGTCACCTCTATAAATGATGTCATACTACTCAAAGTAATATATATATGCTGTTAGAAATGATTTACTACAACCCTTGTGGGTGATATCTTGATATCTTGGAACTTCAAGGTGCTAAAAGATTACAGAAACTCAATTACAACAGGAACATAAACCATTTCAGTTTGCACACATACAAAGTTTCGCCTTTACACCTCAGTTTTCTTGAGGCGACTACAGAGCTACAGAATATTACTTTTGATATCTCTAGTTTACCATAAACACTCAGACGTTGGTCAACTTCCCATATGCTTTCTTCATCACTTTCATGAATATGTTCCCCCATCAAAACTTAATCTTAAATCTCTCATTCTTAACACTTTGAACCCTCCACAACATGCTACTTTCTAAAGAAAAACACTTCTTTCAATAATAACACCATCCAAACGTTCAACTATTAACTGTCACAGTGTGAAGCTCATAAGCTTTTCTGTTTTTTGTTTTGTATGACTTGCTCCGTATTAAATAAGTATTCCACTGAGAAACTAACAAGTCTCATTCATCAATCATTTGAATAATCAGATTTTTGTATGTATTTTGAGTTCAGGTAAAGAGTTAAACTAATTCAAAAATCTACATTCATAAAATACCAATATATAACTTTACAGCAGCAGAATGTGTAGTGTTAACATGAACATAAGCTATAACTGATATAACACTCAAACAGCATTGCCCATGTTCAGTCATTTCAAGGTAAAAATGACACTCACTGTGCCAATTTCATTAAAATATGCCAAGTCTCTCAACCAATCAACCACGTTTTAAAATAGGAAAGGACACTTTGACTACATTTTAAAGTTCACCTTTATGAAACCAAGAAAATGCAACAATCTGGCAGCTTTTCTAAAATATATAATATCGTAATAGCACTTTTAGAGTAGGAGCCTGTCCTCTTTCCATAACACTTCATTACCAGTAGTAATTGTTCGCTTTATTTTCTTGTGTTTCTCTTTCCTCCTCACCCTCTGACTCTCTGCTGCTACTTTCTGCTAATCCTTCTCCTAACCAGGCCCCTTTAATGTGGCCCGCTGCTTCTACCCTAGATGCTGGCTGGTCCTCCACACTCTCCCTGTTGTATAGACCAGACACAAGTCCCATCATTTTAACTGACTTTCCTTTTCTTTCTCTCTTCCTTTTTCCACTTTCCCTGCTCCTTCTTCTACCTGACTCATTACATTCTCTCTTACTTCGTGTCACAAATGGCTCTTCCTCTTCCCCTATTCTGATCTTGATAAAACACTTCCTCAGTCTCAGCTTCACCATAAAACGTTCCTACTATCTTTTTCTTTTTTTTCTTTAGCAACCTTTTCTGCGTGCAAAGCATGATTAATGTATTCATCAAGAGTACCGGTAGACAGTCCAATGTAGTGCTTCTGCACTCAGCTTCTGATTGCGTCTTTTGAGCCCGCATGTAAAGCATTTTTCAACTGTTGTCTGTAAGCTCCTTGGTCATTATTGTCTTCAGTCAGTCCCGAATGGATTTTAAACACTGTAGTCATACGGTGTCTATAGTCATCAAAAGTTTCATCGTCTTTTTGTCTTGCTCTGCCTATTTCAGTGTAATTTGCTTTTTGTCTAAACCTGGCTGTGGCTCTGGTTGCCAGACCGTTTACTCCTACTGCCATTTGTTGGCTGTCCCACGGAAGGGGAACGTCACCTGCTGCGTTCAGAGGATTCCAATCTCCTCTAACGTTATACCAATCTGGTCCCAGAGCACACATCCAGATTTGTTGGACTTCTTGTCCATTTAGATGATAGGATTTTTGCACAATTTCCATGTCAATTACAAATTGGGTAACATCCTCCTTATATGGAGTTATACCATCTATGGCCTTTTTAACATTCATGTTCCAAGTTCTATAAACAAGGATTGTTGGTGGCTGGCCTTCGTTCGTATTTGGATTTGCCACCTGTATCATAGGATACTCATCTGCTACCTTTATGTCAATGGCTGGAGCACTAGTTGGGGACAAAAGTCCTCCCAATTTCTTAGACCATCCGAGGCCTGCAGTACCTCGGGTTGATCTTAGTGCTCTGGGAGGCGTGGTATCATACTCAGGGGGGTCTTCTTGGGGAATATCAGGGTATAGTGGAGCTGTAGGAGGAGGTCCCCCTGAGGCACCTTCCTCATTTCTCCGTTCTGCCCTTCTTCCTACCGGCCCTGTCTCATCATCCTCCTGTCTGTGAAACATTACTTGTTTTTTTTAGTTTTCTCATCCACTTCCTTTATTTTTTTCCTAAAACAATCAAAAAATTAGGTCAGTTTCAGGTGAAACTAGCTAATCAACAGATACTCAGGTAGACTCCTTCCTAAGGGCAGGGCTTATGTAACACAGAGTAGCTTAAATTTCTGAGTTCCCGGTCCATTTTTTCACAATTGAGAAACGTCTTGATTCTGAAAACAGTGTCCAGATGACTGTGACTGAAACCTTTTCTACGACAGAACACTCCTGGACGAATGAGGGACTACACCGTCTTAGTTGAAGAAGGTCGATAGGAGCAAAGCAGTCAAAATATATATCAGGTTTTATAGTTGTTTCTAAGGTTCCTGTGTTTGAAGATAAGTCGGTACTGGTTGAAGGCAGGACTTGATGAATTTTTTCTCTAATAGTTAAAATTTTATCATTAAAGAAGGTCATGAAGTCGTTACTACTGAGGGCTATAGGAATACATGGTTCAATAGAGCTGTGACTCTCTGTCAGCCTGGCTACAGTGCTGAAAAGAAACCTGGGGTTGTTTTTATTTTCCTCTATTAATGATGAGTAGTAAGCTGCTCTGGCATTACAGAGGGCTTTCCTATATGTTTTAAGATCTTTAAGAGAAGATTATTCCAGATTGTTTCCTTTCAAGTTATTGTAATGTTTTCTTAAATTTGCGGGTTTGGGGGTTATACCATGGAGTTAACCTTCTTTGTTTTATTATCTTCTTTTTAGAGGGGCGATAGAATCGAATGTCGTTTGCAGTGAACCTGCAGCACTATCAAGAAGATGGTCAATTTGGGAGGGGCTGCGATATGCATAGGAGTCCTCTGTTAAATTGAGACATAACATTGAATTAAATGTAGATGGGATCGCTTACTTGAATCTAGCCACAGCAAAATCAGATAGACATCTAGAGTAAGAGTTTTTGCCTAATGCCGTGTAGTCCAGTAATAGCAGTACAAAAGTTATTAAATAATGGTCCGATAAAGAAGGATTCTGTGGAAGGGTGTGGTTAAACCAGTGAGTGGCTTCATGTACCAGAACAGAATCAGAATCCCTCACCAAAAGGCTCGCACTGACAGCCTGATGAAATGAGACTGCTTTGATGAGACATCCTGCTGAATGTGATCAAATCAAAGATTCAGTTAGGGGAAACCAGAGCGTTGTCCCGTCCTAAAACTATTCATATTATTCATAAACTGCAGAGTCCACACTGAAGAGCACACAGGACACCTGACTGAACTCTCATGCTGAAGATGTTTCATCTGTGGGTTTGCTGAAGGAAAACTTGCAAGTTTCAATTTTCCAGAAACTCTGGCGAGTCTAATGATGCACATGGTCGCTTTTCTGGTTTTATTAGATTATTATAATGTTTATTAGATTATCCATATCAAGACAAAAACAGAAAAAAAAATATTTTCGCTTTTTGATGCCCACGAAAAACATAAACTAAATCTTGATGCATTTTTTAAATTTTTTTTTCCCAGATTGAATGAAATAATTGACTGAATGGATATTCCACAGTGTACAGCACAGGACCTACTTTTATGTCAGGGCAGGCTCCCAATGAGCCTTTACTCATTACTACTTGTTTTCTTATACCCATTAAACAACAGACATACTGGATCCATGTTTAGTGTCTTTCTTCTATAACCCTGGTGGACAGTGGCAACTTTTGTGTTACACAGCATGTATTAAGATCAGTGCATTTCAAAGGCTGCCTCCAGCCATCTCACTGACCAGTGTTGGCTGACTTAAATCAAAAAAGACTGATACCATTGATTTTAATGGTACCACCAGCCATCCTCGGGAGATGATCAGTCACTTTGGAGAATGTTGAAAAATATATTTTCGTCTGAATAATACATTCCTCATGGCTCTGGCTCTGGCCATTAGTGTAATTAGAAAGTCAGCATGCATTAGATTGATATGGATGTGTTGCCTGGGGACGGAGGAGGAAAGCGCATGTGTGTATGATGTGTGTGTGTGTGTTGTCAAGTGAATGAGAGTGAAGATGGAATTTGTAGTCAAATTGTTTAATGTGATGTCAAGTCAGTGTCTACATATGATCCCAATTACAAGAACTGGACAAACACTGGGTGGCTTTTATTGTGAAGCAGTCACACGAAGCACAATGTGTTTCAATTCAATTAAATTTTATTTATATAGCGCCAATTCATAATAGAAGTTATCTCATTATCACAGAGTTTAACGCTGACCACAATCGTTCGTCAAAACTGTGTCTACCAAACAAAAGGACTCATCAGCAGGGGAGTTTTAAATCTGTTAGGGAGTAAAGGAGGAGTGAGGAGCAAGCATACTGAGCTGTTACATGAAGAGCTGCACACATCCGACTCCTCAGCAACATAACCAACTCCTTTACTGTGTGGAAAAATACTGGCTATGTGTGCAGCATGACATCAGATGGAGGCTGTAATTAACTGATTTCTTTATTAAAACAAGTTTTTTTGGCTGCACTGTAAACAGACACACCAGCTGCTCTAATGTTGGATTTCTGACTAAGTAGCTGCTTAACCACTGTTTGCTGTGGTATTAAACCACACCTGCTGTTACCACGGCAACCATGAGTGTTGCCATATCAACCAGAACTGAAATCTGAGGGATTACAATTTTAATCTCTTCATAGTTTGAAAGGAAAACACCCAAAGACAACGGACCGATCTCTCAGAACAAGTTAGTCCGACATCAGCAGACAGTAGCTCAGTGTGGTTCATAATCTCTGTGACAACAGAGGATCCCTGAGGATCTCAGATACCACCTTTGTAGAATTGCAAGAGCTCATCAGTATAACGTTCAGTGCAGAGACAAGGCAACAGGGAAAACGAGGGATTAGACCCAATTGCAGACACAGAGGGAGAGCTGGTGAAGATTTAAAGATGAATCAAAATGGCTGGAAAATAGGCACCCAAACCAAGACGAACTGACCAGGAGGGAGTGAAACCACACAGACTAAATACTCAGGTGAGGGGAGATAACAAAACACAGGTGGAACTAATTAAAGTGGAGCAAACAATCAAACTGGAGGGAAAGACACAATGACAGGAAGTGAAGTTACTGACATGCAAGGAGAGTAGAAATACAAAATAAAACAGGAAACATTGACAGAAAAACATGAAACAAACTAGGCAGCAGAGCAGGACATGACAATCGGACCAGAACCAGTGTTAATGACTTGTGCTGACCAAAGTTGAACACCAGTACATGTATTTGTATATGTGTTACCCTTGTACATTAAAATAACCACAACAATGTTAAAAGGGTCAAATTATGGCTTTTCAGAAATGTGGATGTGCAAGCTTATCATCCTAGTTAAAATTAGTATGTATTTTTTTTTAGATATACATTTTTTGCATTTGACTTGGAGTGATTTTATGGCTTATTGTGTTGTTTGTTGGTACAATCATGTCGTTTAGTCACCTCATCAAGGACCTCAGTCGAAAGAAGTCTTGGACTTTATTGTGTTATCCTTCACATTTGGTAGTTGTGTGTGATCATTCTCAAAATGTAGAATGGGAGCCAAAGCCTTCAGTTATCAAGCTCCTCTCCTGCGGAATCAGGTCCCACTTTGGGTTCGGGAGGCAGACACCATCTCCACATTCAAGACTAGGCTTAAGACTTTTCTCTATGATAAAGCTTATAGTTAGGGCTGGGAGACTTCCCACGATGGACCTCTTTCCTCTCTCCTCCTCTTCCTCTCCATCTGTATGTATTTTTATCCCATTACTGCATGTTACTAACGCGACATCCTCTCTCTCCCGTAGTTCTGTGCCTTCTCTTTTCTCTCCTCTCTCCTTCTGTCACTTTCAGTGGGTATTTCTGTCTCCGGAGCTGCAGAGACTGGATCTGTAGTTGTGGGACACTTGCTGCCCCTGTGTTCCTGCTCGACAACTGCTACTACAGTTATTGGCTCTGTTACTAATACTGACATTATTTTTCCTATAGCTGTCATTACTCTTATTATTCATTTATTAATATTAACGCTACAATTACATTTCTACTATTTTAAAAATTCTAGGTGGTATTTGCATTGTGCAAAACCTCTCTCTCTCTCTCTCTCTCTCTCTCTCTCAAAACATAAAACGGCAGCGGCAGATGGCCGCCCACCATTGAGTCTAGTTCTGTCCAAGGTTTCTGCCTCTTAAAGGAAATTTTTTCTTGCCACTGTTGCCAAATACTTGCTCATGGTGGGATTTGTTGGGTCTCTGTAATTAATATTATAAAGAGTTCGGTCTAGACCTGCTCTATAGGAAAAGTGCAATGAGATAACTTCTATTATGAATTGGTACTATATAAATAAATTGAATTTATTGTTATATGAACAATGAATCAAAGGAATGGGACCACTCATAGTGACAAACCCATCTTCTGGCTGCTGTTCCCTTCAGCTATACAGAGCTTTATATTGTCTTTCAGCTCATTGTTTTGGTTTCACAGCCCACAACTTTACTGTTCTGGTTCACTCTCACCGCTCTAATAGCGTCGTTTTCAGAGAAAAAGGTGTAAAAAGCCACTGAACATGACCTGCTCAGCAGCAAACAGACACAATTAGAGACCAGCTGGTGAACATAGTCTGGAGCATTTAGCAGCTGAACAGCCAGATATTTCCCTCAGGAGTTGGTGTAGACCAAAAACAGGGAGCTAACAGAGAGAGAATATTGGACTGACATTCATCAGGTGACACAAACACGACTCTTAATGAATGATCATGTTGTTCTATAACTGCCGGATGTGGAAATAAGCAGCTGTTTGCTTACAAGTTCAACATATCAACTTAAAAGGTGACAATATGTCAACGTTGTGTTTACTACTTGTTTCTGATGAAAACGTGGACAAAAAAAATCAGTTCATGCATGTTTATTGACACTGTTGGGCTACTGCTCTATTTTATTTCCATGCTAATTTAAAAGATTATGAAAAAATAATTTGCAATATCCAGAGTTTCCTCTTGTGCCACTGTCAGGAAAACATTACATGTTTATTCCCACTGCTGAGATCTAAGAACACACATACTTTCAATATGTTTTTTTTACAAGCAGAACTTTCCTGTGGTGGATGTCACCAACACTGCAGCCTATATGGGCTGCTGAATCTGACAAGGTGTGCATGTGCTTTAAAGCTTTAGCCTTTTAGGCTGGTTATTCCCTGGGATTCCATGCATCATTTTACTTTTCCTCCAGTGGGTGCACTGGAAGATGTTTTCAAAATGCTGACACAAATTTAACTGTGGTGAGTGACTTTAAAAGCATGAGCAACACTGGAGAAAAAGCCTCCTGTTCCCCAAAGATTTGGAGCAGACTTATGTCAAAACATTCTCCAACTATACAAAGTGTGTGTGTGTGTGTGTGCGTGTGCACGTGTGTGTGTACGCACGCATGTGCACATACACACCTTGTCAAACCCAGGACCCCCATAATAACAGGCTGCTGTGCTCTCACAGCTCTCTGCAGAGGGCAGCAGGGTCTGTGTGCTCCTGTTTGGGATCCAGTAAAAACCTCCTGCACTTTAAAAATTCAGCTCTTAGATGTTGAGAACAAAATCATCATCCATAAAAGGAAGCACTCTGAGGGGAGATTGGCTCAAACTAAATAAACTGCACACTCACATCCATTCTTAGTAAACTCCATTTTACTTGCATGGCTGCTCTGCTTATTTTCTGCAGCCTGAAAAAGAGTTGGTACTTGTGGGTTTTCAAGGCAAGTTAAAGGACTCAATGCAGCACTGAACAGTTTACATTTGAGGCCAAATATATTTTTCTCTTAAATGCATATTTATTTGCAGCACACACACACACACACACACACACAATCACCAAAAGGCACAGCCTGAAGTTTTGTATAGGCTACATGATCAGGGGCATATTTCTAATTTGATATCGAATAATACCAAAATCCCTTGTATTGGGTCATCAGACATTATCAGCACACTTAAAGTACATCAAAAGCCACATTCCTTTGTGTTGGCATTTGTGTTTTACTTTCTAGTACTGGTCTCCAGTTACTATATATCTGTATTGTTAAAGCCACAATCAATTGTTAGGCCTGTGGAGAACAAAGAACAGAGGCCCTTGGAAAACCAAAAAGCCTGAACTCAGAAACGGCGCCAAATCTCCACCAGCCTGGTGTAGGTGCGATCAATTAATTATGGCTATCAGAATTATCAAATCATAATTATAAATAACTTAAATGAATAGTTATTTAAAAGATAAACAAAGCAAAAACACACAATATGAATACTAACTCTACATACACTAAACTACAGAACAAAAGGGTGTGTATATGTGCGCAGGTCTGGGTGTGTGTTTCTTTGTTCTGCCTCCGTATGTCTTGCATGCACGAGCCCACGTGGTCAGAAACAAAGTAACATGTGGAGCGGGAGCTTTAAAGTTACTCTCCATGTGTGGTTGTCTTTAAGTCAAATTAGAGGTGTATGTGTGTGGTCTGTTTAGGATAACAGTGCCAAATTAAAAGGAGTTAGTTAGCATACAAAGACTGTGTGGAGCATAGCATAAACAAACATCAACTTATCGTGTATCATGTAACCTAACAGGTAAACACATCACAACATAACCTCAGTGAAAACACATCAGTACATGTACATTGTTAACTAAACAGTCCTGTGCTTAGCCAAGTACACTGTTACAATATGCGATGCCCAATTGTTACATTACCTAATGTTGGGAGGGAAAGAGGTGGCTTTGGTGCTGCTGTTAGCTGGCGGTCAGTCTGTTGTAGACAAGCCAAGCTGGGAAGTATTGTGGTTCCGCTGTGGAAGCGTCTTTTGCTGTGCAGTGTCCATTTGTAGAGATCGGAGGAAGCCAGTTGCTCCATTTGTGGTTGTCCTGTGGTTAACATGCTTCATGCTCCTGTTAGCATGTGAAGCTGGCAGGCTTTGTGTGTTGCAGCCGTTTGCGCTAGATTTTGTTGCAGAGATCTAAGAGGCATTCGCAGTGCTGCATGTTTCTGCTCCTAGCAGATTACACGGTGAAGCCAGGAGGAGAGAGTTCAGGTGGGTGTCTGCTGGTGAGCAGATGGCACTGAGAGTTAGACAGCCACGGCTGTCTGCTGCAGTGAAGGATTCCAGGAGAAAAGAGACAGAACAAAGCATCATTGACCTTTTTATTGACCTGGTGACATCCTGGTCACAGGTCAGACTGACCAATGCTGCGTTCCGTGGCTCTCAGGATTGTGGGACAAAAGAGAGTCTCCTAACAAAAGTTCAATCACCCAAATTAATGAATTAATATGTGGAGTCACAACACAAGGTAAAGTCTTAACTCGCTGGACGAGCAACAGACTGTTTTGTGTTTGCTGAACACACTTTTGGATCCTGATAGTTAGCTTCCATATAACAATTCCGTACCTGCAGAAGGAAGATTCAGGTTTTACCGTTTTCTGCACGGAGAGAAGGATAACCGCTGAGTCCCGCTCTATTTGGGCTAGCAATGTCTTGTCTTTCTTGGCCACAAAGAAAAACCCCACCCCAACCGGCGAAGAGGAAGCCCGAATGAGGCCTGCCTGTAGAGAGTCTCTGATGTATGTCTCCATGGCCTCCCGTTCAGGTCGAGACAGATTGTAGAGGCGACTCGATGGGAGGGAGGTGCCAGGAAGGAGATCAATGGCGCAATCATAGGGGTGATGTGGTGGAAGGGAGAGAGCCAGGTCTTTACTGAATACCTCTTGTAGGTCGTGGTATTCCCTCGGGATCGAGGTTATGTCCGAGGGAGCTGGTGAAGGTGTGGGTTTCTTGACTTCAGAGGGGAACCGGGCAGACTGGAGGCAGGTGGAGAGGCAGTAAGAACTCCAACCCAGGATCCTCCCCTCTTCCAGTCAATGTGGGGATTATGTTGCCGAAGCCAGGGGTACCCCAGAACCAGAGGTGTCTGAGGTGCCGAGATGAGCTGGAAGTTTAGATCCTAGTGGTGATTACCAGACAGGACGAGAGAAATCGGGATGGTGCGATGGGTTATCTGGGCTAGGGGACGACCATCCAGCGCCTCAACCCTCCGTGGACACTGCAACGTCTCTGTGAGGATGCCTGCCTGCCGAGCTAGCTCTATGTCCAGGAAGTTGTCCTCAGCCCCAGAGTCGACCAGGGCCAGCAGTGGAAGGGAAGAGCCTGGAAGGTTATGAGTAACCGTGACCTGTAGTCGGGAGGGCTCTGGCTGACGAGGCTTGTTTGGACTCACCAGAACCCCCACTGCAACTGGTGAGCCAACTCTCTTAGACCTCACGGGACAGGAAGCTCTTGGCGCCGTTCATGAATGCGATTGTCCAACTTGATGCACAGTGCAATTAATGCGTCCAGACCAGTGGGTTCATCCCAGGTTGCTAACTCGTCCTTTAATTGCTCACTCAAGCCCCTCCTGAAGGCACCGACCAGTGCCTGCTGGTTCCAACGAGAGTTGACGGCTAGTGTTCGGAACTCAATAGAATAATCCGCCACACTGCGAGCCACTTGGCTGGTCCGAAGCAGTCGGTCTCCGGCGGTTCCACAGGCGTCGGAATGATCAAGGATGTCATCGTCTCTAGGAAATCAGCCAAGGATATCGATGAGAGGGGCCGGCTGGCGTGTGTAGCTTCTGCCCAAGTCAATGCTCTTCCTCGTAGCAGTCCCACGATGTAATTAACCTTGGACTGGTCAGAGGAGAATGTGACGGGACGCTGGCAGAAGACCAGGGAGCATTGCAACAAGAAACCCTGACATCCGGTAACCTCTCCGGAGAAGGGGCTCGGGTCCGACACATAGGAATCACGGAGGGGTGGAGATGACAGGGCAGGAGCCAGTGTGGTAGGTGGCAGTGACGTTATCGGAGCCGAAAGTTGAGTGGTAAGGCTGGAGACCTGGTGGTTTGATCTGGGTGATCATGGCCTGGTTACTGTCAGTTAGCGCCCGGATTAGCTGTTCATGCTGTCCCAAAAGAATGCCTTGGTTGATAGCGCTAGATGATAGGGTGCTACTTCCGGGTTGGCGTCTACTGGGTTCATGTTGGCCAGATCATTCTATCGTGTGTACGATCTTCAAACCCACAAAATGCAGAATACCATGATATCTTATCACCCAATTCACACTTTATTTGTAATTAAGCAGAAATAGTGGGAAGGGGCATAGTAGTTCAGAGCGAAGCCAGCAGTGTCGAACTTGGTAACCCCAGGAAAGTAGCAGTGGTAGTGAACAGGCAACGTGGACTGAAGACGACAGGCAAGGTGAAGCTGGCTGGAGAAGCAGGCAGACAGGGTGACAGGAATCCAGGAAATGACAGGAGCGTTGATCACCAGCACTGGATAATCCTTCGGGCAGTGTAAAAGACAGAATCAAAACATGAGGGAAAAAACAGTTGCAAAAGGTACTTAGCTGAGTAAGTCTTAGAAGATCCTTGACGTGGTGGTCGTATAATGTACGAGGACGATCTGGCGTCGGTGTAGTGGAAGAGCCTGGCATATAAACTGTGGAGAATGATGAGTAGATGTGGTGAGCAGGTGTGCCGGTGATCAGCAGCAGGTGGGGTTCATGGAGCCAGACAGGTGAGACACACACACACACACACACACACACACACACATATCCAAAGACAAGTAGGGGACACACAAGACACACCAGGAAGGGGAACACAACAGGAGAACACAGGGCTGGGGAGGAAAAGGTGGCAGACCACCACACGCTCTCTCCCCACTGAAAGTCTATTGCTGCTTCCCTTCGCTGCCCCCAGAAGGAACAGTTTTTGCTGTGCATTATTGTGGAGAGTAACAGAAAAGGAACACACACCTCTACACACACACACACTTTACATGCTTACTGATTGTTGTATGTTTATTGTGTTTAGAATAGACGATAGTGGTTGTTTGCTGAAGTTATTGATTACTGATTCAATTCAATTTTATTTATATAGCGGCAATTCATAACAGAAGTTATCTCATTGCACTTTTCCTATAGAACAGGTCAAGACTGTATTCTTTATAATATTAATTAATAGAGACCCAACCGAGCAAGCATTTAGCGACAGTGGCAAGGAAAAACTTCCCATCTTCCCTCTCTTTGTTGGAATACTGCCAGTCGCTACTCTTTTGGTGGGGACACACATTAGGACTGGCGAGCGATGACGTGACTTGTGTGTCGCTGAGGGAGACGTACCTGTAAATAAACAGCTTTACCTGAAGTTAGCTTCATTTTACACAGTTCACTCACCTCTAGTTCCCTCTGTGGGCGCAATAGTCCTACACGCATCCAGGATCTCACCAATCTCCTTTTTTGGCCTTTTCAGCACAAATGTCATTGCATATAAACAGTGCAAACTGCTGGTTGTTGCTGTTGGCAACAGGATTTGCGGGGTCGTCTATCTCCAGAGCTCCAGTGGTTTCCGACCAATGGTTCTATGTGTTGTCTGGTGTATTTACTCAGTCGTTAGGTTTATGCTCTTTCCTGACTGTCAAAGACTAAAACATCTGTGCGGTTTGTCCAGTCCTTATAGGTTTCCCCCCCCCCAAATCTTGACTTTGCTGACTTCCAGTGGTTTAATGTTCCAGACAACTCGGAACTCGAAAATTTTCGACCTCCTACTAGAAAAAGTACAGTGGAACGCTACTCAGAGTCAGAGTTCCTAATTGTGAACTTGGGGCAAATCCATCTACCCCAACTTCATGAAGAAGCAGTTGTCTGACATCACATAACAATGGCAGCACCATGGAAGCTCACATTTGGCTACATTTCAATCAATAGGGGAGGGAGGTAGGGTGTATTTGTAGACTACAGTGTTGTATTAGGCTAGTGAAGGGAATACGAACATACGTTTCTGAGTATAAAAGTGCCATAGGAAAAAAATGTGTATAATGCCGTCTGTTCATGCGTCGTTGTTTCCTCCTCTGTTTGGTTAATATATGCAATGAGGCTGCACTGCTGAGAGTTCATCTGTGTGCAAACTTGCCAAAGAAACATCAGTTTGTCACGGTCAGCCATGTTGTTTGTTTGCGTTTGATGTTGTGCCCCTGGAATGCTTTGAGGTCAGAAGTCGGAAATTTCATCTGGGAAATTCCGGCCTCCGACATTGTCTGGAACGGAGCATAGCTTCTCACCTTGTTACAGTGATGTACAGGTGTACCCTAGGACACTGTGACATCACTGTTGGGTGTGGTTACAGCAACTGTATGTTTGGTGCTGGGCAGGTAGTGTACAGTGGGTTTATCTAAGCTTTATAATATATGTCCATAAATCCACTTAGACACCAGAGAGGAAAGCCGCTGCAGAACCTGCCTGAGAATCATCATGTTTTCAAGTTTTCTTCAGTATCACAGTAATCCAGTGATAGTTGTCTGTACATCCATGGGTCCACTGCAGACAGGAGCTGCTAACAGCTAATTCAGCTACTTTTAATGGAGATAATTTGACAGAATGTAAACAAATAGGCTAAAAAAACATTATGGGAACATTATGGAATATGGATTGACGACTCTTGAATTTGTCTGAGGGGGGGCTAACACTGTCAGACAGATCCCTGCTATAGAGTGACAATGGTGTGCATCATATCCATCATAGCAGAAGTTGAAAACAGGGACTGGATCTGTTTTTTTAATAAAAGGCCAATATATGCACTCTACACTGAGAAACTGAGCTATCTGTCTAACCCTCTCTGCCATGTGTACATTTGGGAATTCATAGTCCCATAAGCTGTTACCAGGCTGTGAGAAGACTGCAGAGCACAGGCAAGGCCCAGATGTAAACTTGACCTATCAGGGCAGAGGAAGAGCTTCAAGTCTCTAGACTGTTTACTCTCCTCCATGGACATTCAGCTCACGTAAGTCCCGACCAATAACAAGCTGTGAGGGTGGAGGCAGAGCAGAGCTGAGGGGAGGATGGAGTGAAAAAGTGATGACAGTAATGGTTTGGGGGAAAAAGTAGGAGACAGCTGGATCAGGTGTAGATAGTGTAGGGAATTATGGTTTTAAAAGTCCAGTGTGGAAGATTTAGTGGCATCTAGCAGTGAAATTGCAGGTTGTAACCATTTGAATACTGCTCGCCTCACCCGATGCTTCCAAGCGTGTCGGAGAAACCACGGTGGCCGCGAAACTCGCGAAAAACGCAAACAGCCCTATCTAGAGCCAGTGTTTGGTTTGTCCATTCTGGGCTACTGTAGAAACATGGCAGTGCAACACGGCGACCACTCCCTCTGTAAGCTTATTCTAAGGTAACGAAAACACAATTCTTATTGTCAGGTGATTATACTCTAATGAAAACATACTTATACATATTCCATTTCTGCCAATATCTCCTCCTAAATGTTACACACTGGACCTTTAAATGACATCAATATTTATATTAAATATTAGAATAATCATTAGTATTTTTAATCGATAATAAATTTAACTTAAATTCACATCGGGGCAACATGTGTGTCCATGCTCAACATACTGTGCAGACTTCCACCCATATAGATAGTAAAAGCTGTGAAAAGCCACTGTAGTGACAAATCCACAGAGAATTATTTCCTGGCTGCTGTTCCCTTTAGCTCTACAGAGCTTTATATTGTCTTTCAGCTCATTGTTTTGGTTTTACAGCCCACAACTTTAATGTTTTGGTTCACTCTCAGAGCATTGTTTCCAGCAGCAGAAGGCAGCTGTTTTCAGAGAAAAAGCTCTAAAGACCCACAGTATACTACCTGCTCAGCAGCAAACAGCAGACAGACACAATTAGAGACTAACCCCTAACCCTGCTAAATGCTCCACTATGTTTACCAGCTAAAGACCCAGATATTATCCTCAGGAGTTGGTAGAGACCAAAAACAGAGCTAAACAATATTTTTTATTGGATCATTATTATTACAGTATTAACAATACATTAGTATTAGTTGGTTATTCATTTAAAATTATGAATCATATTTCAAAAGTTGATTAGATTGGTTTGCATGAAAAAAAGACTAACAACACTGTGTTTACAGGGGATTCTATTCAATTAAATTATATTTATATAGCACCTATTCCTAACAGAAGTTATCTCATTGCCTCATTTTCCTATAGAGCAGGTCTAGAGCATACTTGTTATATATTATTATTTAGAGAGAGAGACCCAACAATTCCCACCACGAGCAAGCATTTGGCAACAATAGCAAGGAAAAACTTTGAAATCTCGAGCAGAACCAGACTCAGGGGAGAGGGAGAGAGAGGGAGAGAGAGGGAGAGAGAATTTGAATTTTGACAACACTTTTATTACTTTTTTTTTAACACTCACAAAGTATGTGAAAAAATCAATTCACCCTCAAAAACAGAGCACAGAGCCTCATTACAACACCAAATACATTCAAAAGTGA
Organism: Siniperca chuatsi; assembly: GCF_020085105.1. Classification (NCBI taxonomy): domain Eukaryota; kingdom Metazoa; phylum Chordata; class Actinopteri; order Centrarchiformes; family Sinipercidae; genus Siniperca; species Siniperca chuatsi. The sequence goes on from NC_058042.1 coordinate 37,743,975, forward strand.
CAAAATCATCAATAGACATAATACAGAAAATCAACCATAAATCTTGATTGCACCAAGTTAGAAAACAATGCTATTAAATTCTGATTTATATTTTGATCTATTTTCTTTTTCCTACTAGTATAAATGGCCAGTTTTGCTTGGCCTAGAACAAAATTCAGAAGCTGACAAACAAATCTTTTTTTCCTCACATATTTGTACCCCAAAATAAACGTCTCCAGAGAAAAGGTCTCATTACAACTCCTAAAAACATTGCTTACAACTAGAAATAAAGGCTGCAATCTACTACAATTCATAAAGGCATGAAATACAGTTTCTCGATTAGAACAAAAAGGGCATGTAGATGCAACCTCAGGGTTTAAAACAGAAACAAAAGCATTAACCGCGATTGCACCATGGAGAATTCTCCATTGTAAATCACCTGTTCTCCTGGTCAGCGGTGGTTTATACAAGGATCTCCACTCAGGTTTTGTGCCTTGATCCAGTTTTAAAAAATCACGCCAGGGAGAATCAACTTTTCCATTTAACACCTTTTTGTTAAAAACTAAAACATAAAGCCTGTACAAAGATTTACCAATACACACAAAGATGCACCACTTTCAATGAAAGGGGATGTAATCCCTTCAACATTGATTGACAAAAACAAACAGGGGAAAGAGTCTTTGGGATTAGGAGCACAATGCTCTGTTAACAAGTCTATTTCAGTTGTTTTGAGGGCAGCTTTCCATTTCATGAGCAACTGGGTAACCAGCTGAATAGACCTGACTCCCAAGTGTTGAGCTAATACTGCTCCATTCTTTAAATCCGGCCCTACAATATTTAGTAGGTGACACAGAGTAATAATGTTGTGTTCAATCAGCAACCTACTTAGTCCAGGAAAAAAAGAGCTGTCCGTCAAGTCCAGCCAAGAGCCATGGATTAAAGGTTCCTCCAGTAGCCAATGAAGAGAAAGTGAGCTTTCTGGTCGTTGAACAACAAAGAGACTCCATGTTAGAATCAAATGTACATAAGTTATCCCATTTATGTTTTGTTCTTAGTGACCTTTAAAGTTCACAGCAATGCTGTGTATGTATGTGTGTTATTAAACTTGTGTCTGTGAGAATAACAGGAATGCAACCTGCTATCCCATGACCGGCAGGGCAGGCTGACACCGTACCAGATGATCTCGAGAGTAGTGGCTGCTCCAAGGCCGCTCTCGCAAGATAAACCTGATAACACCGCTTTGTTCTTTCTTAAGTAGCAGTATACACTTCCCCCACTCCTTAGAAAATTATGTAACAGGAATCTCCTAAACTGAATAAAAAGAGGAGGATGCATAGATGCACTTCAGAGTGAGTAGGAGATGTAACTGAATGCATCTATGCTTACTCTCCTCGAGTAAAACTTAAGTTAATGCCTTTGTCTTTCTTTCCTTGTATATGATTTAAATGTTCTAGGTGTCTTGAACCTGACATTAACTTGGTCCTTCGAGCCAGATTCCAACATATCCAGAGTTTCCAGTGGACACGGAGGATTCCAGGGAAGACTGTGCACAGCGGCCCCCTAGGTGGGCTCCTAAGATCCTTTTGAGAGGAACTGGATTTCCTCCTCGTCAGCTGGAAACCGAGGATTGACGGAATCTGGAGGAGTTAGACGAAAGGCTGAGGACGGCGGAGTCCTGTCGCTGACTTAAATTCCGTGAGTAGGTTTTAAGTTAAAAACCTGTGTGACTGCTGCTGTTAGCGCGTCAAAAGGGAAACCTTTGTGACTGCGGCTGTTTAGCGCGTCAAAAGGAGAGCCTTTGTGACTGCGGCTGCTAGCGCGTCAAAAGGGAAACCTTTGTGACTGCAGCTGTTAGCGCGTCAAGAGGAAATCCTTTGTGACTGCGGCTGTTTAGCGCGTCAAAAGAAAAAGCCCTGAGGATTCTAGACCCTATCAGGCAAGAGAATAATTCGGGTGGGACGGTGGAATCCCCTTTTAGTGAGACTAAAAGTTAAAACTCCATGGTAAATTAGTAGGCCTCAAAAGTGTGCGAAAAAGACGTCTGTAAATAAGTAAATAGAAGAAGTGTGAATGATTGTGTGAGTGAACGGAGACAGAAATACCATTAGGTATTTTTTTTCTCATACCAAAGCAGTGGGAAAGAAAGCAATAAACCTTACAGGAAGCAAAGGCAAGAATTCTCCACTCGAAAGAGTTGAAGTGAGAATTACCTGGAAAGGTATTTTAATTATTGCCCCACTGATAACATCCCAACGTTTAGAACACCCTAGGTGTTAACCCAGCGTTGGACCAAATTACATAAAAACAGCTCCAGTATGGGCAAGAGTCAAAGTAAGCCCCAAACTAGGGAGGATCTACAGTGTAAAGATTGGAAGTATATAGAAAAACAGGATCCTGATAAAATAAAATATTTGGATAAATGGGTAAAAGATTACGAGTTTAATGGTAAACTAAACGTCAAAACAATTAAGCTACTACAGGAAACAATACAAAAAAACACCAACAAAGATCCTAAAAAGATGAAAAAGTCAGGTTATGAGGAAACCAAATATTGGATAAAAGTAGCTGAAAAACGTGAAGCTGGAGAAAGAGACAGAAAAAATAGGGAAAAAATAGGAGAAGTAGATGAGAAAACTGAAAAAAAACAAGTAATGTTTCACAGACAGGAGGATGATGAGACAGGGCCGGTAGGAAGAAGGGCAGAACGGAGAAATGAGGAAGGTGCCTCAGGGGGACCTCCTCCCACAGCTCCACTATACCCTGATATTCCCCAAGAAGAACCCCCTGAGTATGATACCACGCCTCCCAGAGCACTGAGATCAACCCGAGGTACTGCAGGCCTTGGATGGTCTAAGAAATTGGGAGGACTTTTTTCCCCAACTAGTCCTCAAGCTATAAATATGAAAGTAGCAGATGAGTATCCTATGATACAAGTAGCAAATCCAAACACGAATGAAGGCCAACCACCAACAATCCTTGTTTATAGAACTTGGAACATGAATGATGTTAAAAAAGCCTTAGAGGGCATAACTCCATACAAAGAAGATGTCACGCAATTTGTAATTGACATGGAAAATGTGCGAAAATCCTATCATCTAAATGGACAAGAAGTCCAACAAATCTGGATGTGTGCTCTGGGACCAGATTGGCATAATGTTAGAGGAGATTGGAATCCTCTGACCACAGCAGGTGATGCTCCTCTTCCATGGGACAGCCAACAAATGGCAGTAGAAGTAAACGGTCTGGCAACCAGAGCCACAGCCAGGTTTAAACAAAAAGCAAATTACACTGAAATAGGCAGAGCAAGACAAAAAGATGATGAAACTTTTGATGACTATAGACACCGCATGACTACAGTGTTTAAAATCCATTCGGGACTAACTGACGACAATAATGACCAAGGAGCTTACAGACAACAGTTGAAAAATGCTTTACATGCGGGCTCAAAAGACGCAGTCAGAAGCTGGGTGCAGAAGCACTACATCGGACTGTCTACCGGTACCCTTGAAGAGTACATTAATCATGCTTTGCACGCAGAAAAGGTTGCTAAAGAAAAAAGGAAAAAGACAGTAGGGACGTTTTTTGGTGAGGCTGAGACTGAGGAAGTGTTTTACCATGATCAGAATAGACAGAGGGGAAGAAGCAATAGAGGGCATGGTTTTCATAGAAAGGGACAGAGAGGAGGCAGAGGCAGAGGAGGTTTCGGACAGAGAAACAGACAGAGAGAAGCAGGGTGTTGGAACTGTGGGAAAGAGGGACACTTCGCTGTAGATTGTCCAGAGAATCAACAACAAGCATGACTAGAAGCTAATACTACTCAGACACCAAGATTAGATGATGTCAGTGATCATGATGAAGTTCTAATAAATTACCAGGACTTGCTTGCAGTACATTTTGAGAAACCGATAGTGACTTTAAGTGTAAATGGAAAACCAATTGATTTTCTTTGTGACACAGGGGCATGCAGAACAACTTGTAAGGAAAGTTTCCCTAGGGCTAAATCTAGTAATAGCAGTGTTGCAGTACGAGCAGCAGATGGCAAGTTGACTCATGTGGAAGAGTCTGAGCCAGTCTGGTTGAGGGATCCACAGGGACAGTCATGTCAGATCAGATATCTGTTTTAATGTTCCCAGAGTGTCCAGTAAATCTGTTGGGGCGGGATGCTCTGTTTTTGTTGGGATTAGCTCTTGTTCCTACATCACAGGGAAGGATAGAGGTAAAGAGAAAAGCAGAACTAACCCAGGAAGACATCTTTGTCTTAAAAGGTTCAGGGCTACCTCATTACTACTACTCTTTAGATGTCCCAAATAAGCCCCCACACGACACTGCAACTGCATTAATGACAGAGGGAAGACAAGTTATTTCCAGACCACAAGACAAAATGGAGGAAGGAAATTTGCATGTCACTCTATGGTTCAAAATCACTCCAGGACCAGACACAGAGTATGGAGCAAAATTAGACAGAGCAACACCTGTTAAAATCACAATAGATTACATTTATTCGGATGCAGAAAATACTGCCGTTGCAGGTGTAATCATACCAGATCATTTAAAACCACTAAACAGGATGTGGCTTCCATCCCATATTTCGCTGTACAAAAATGAAAACTTGCAGTGGAAAGACCTGGGGAAGCTGGTTCAGCAAGCCAAAGCAGCAACTGACTGGACAGCGACCTCCTTCAACACATGGACAAGCGCGTCCGCAGGCCTGACTAAAAAAGCACTGTTTTGGTCAGTCCAAGTCCAAAAAGGCGTGCACCTCCGTGGTGCTAGTGAAAAAAAATGACATGTGTTTTTGACTCAGGAAGAGGAGAAGCTAATTCAAAGTGTTCCTGACTCATTATGGTCCAAGGGACCAACAGATGTAGGGCTAGTTAAAGGAGCATTACCTGTCCAGATTAGACCTAAGACAGAATACCGTCCTTGTGTGAAACAATATCCACTGAAAGCAGATGCACATGAAGGCATTAAACCAGTGATCGAAGATCTGATAGCTGCAGGAGTCATTATAAAGTGTGACGATTCACCATGCAATACACCAATATTTCCAGTAAAAAAACAAGCACCCTCAGTGGGTTGGCGAATGGTACAAGATCTGCAGGCTGTAAATAATGCTGTAATACAAAGAGCACCTTGTGTGCCTGATCCGCACATCCTTTTGAACTCATTAAGACCAGATGCTAAAGTATTTACCGTAGTTGACATCAGCAATGCATTCTTTTCAGTCCCAGTGGACAAAGGTAGTCAGTTTTGGTTTGCTTTTACTTACGAAGGTCAACGTTATACATATACCAGATTGCCCCAGGGATATTGTGAAAGTCCCACAATATACTCACAAGTGATGAGTGCTAGCATGGCTAAGTTCCAACCCCCAGGAAACAGCCAAGTTTTGTTGTATGTAGATGACATACTTTTAGCTTCTCCAGACGAAGACATCTGTAAAAAAGACTCCATAGCACTGTTGACACATTTAGCTGAGCAAGGCCACAAAGCAAGTAAAAGTAAGTTGCAACTGTGCAAAACACAAATAAAATATTTAGGCCATAATCTTAGCTCAGGAGGAAGAACAATAATTGAAGACAGAAAGACGACAATCTTAAAGGCTCCAAAACCACACACAAAAAAACAAATGATGTCGTTTTTAGGGTTAACGAACTACTGCAGGTGTTGGGTACCTAATTATGCTGAAATAACTGCTCCACTCCAGAAATTAATGTATGATGAAAACATTAAAATGACTACTCCATTGAAATGGACAGAAGAGGCAGAAAATGCGTTCTGTACTTTAAAACAAACTCTCGTTTCCAGTGCAGCTTTAGCATTACCTGACTACAGCAAAACATTTGTGCAAATGGTAGACTGCAAAGGGAAATTTATGACTTCTGTTTTGACACAACAGCATGGCGATAAGATGAAACCTATAGCCTATTTCTCCTCTAAATTAGACAGCGTAGCATGTGCCCAGCCACACTGTGTTAGAGCGGTGGTGGCTGCTTCTATGGCAGTAAAAACTAGCGCTGCTATTGTGTTATTTCACCCGCTGGTGTTGAAAATACCACATGCAGTTTCAGCGCTGCTGCTGCAGACAAACATGACTTTTCTGTCTCCAGCAAGACATCTGTCATGTATGGCTGTGTTGCTTTCACAACCTCATTTAACTATTGAGCGATGCACAACCCTCAATCCAGCTACACTTCTGCCACTCCCTGATGACGGAAATGCACATGACTGCCAGGAACTTGCTGAACAAACGGCAAAAAGCAGACCTGATCTTACTGATCAACCTTTAACAACAGGAGAAACAATTTATGTTGATGGCTCTTCAAAAAAGAATGAACTAGGAAAAACACAAACAGGTTATGCTGTAGTGACCAAAGATAAAATATTAAAAGCTGAACAATTATCCTCACACTACTCTGCCCAAGCTGCAGAGATAGTGGCTCTAACAGAGGCATGTAAATTAATGAAGAATAAAGACGCTACTATCTATACAGATAGTCAATATGCTTTTGCTACAGTCCATACTTTTGCACAGTATTGGCAAAATAGAGGAATGATCACATCCACAGGGAAACCAGTAACACATGCAGACCTCTTATCTAACCTGCTCAAGGCAGTAGTGTTACCAAAACACCTCGCAGTTTGTAAATGTGCAGCTCATACCTCAGGGACAGATCAAGTATCACTAGGGAATGCATTTGCAGACAAAACAGCTAAACAAGCAGCCGAGGGACAGATAAAAGTGCTTATGCTGACCTTGGAAACTGATATGACTGATACAACACTCCAAGACATGCAACAACAAGCACCACAGAAAGAAAAGGATTTGTGGGTAAAACACGGCGCACAACTACGAAATAACATCTATGTATGACCAGAGAAAAAAACAATCCTTCCACGCAACCTATATAAATGGGCTGCAATATTGAGCCATGGTGTTACACATGTCTCAACAGGAGGGATGGTGGGACAGATAAACCAACACTACACAACCTATGGATTTAACTCTTATTCAAAAAATTTTTGTAGAGCATGCTTGACCTGTGCTAAGCACAATCCTCAGGGAAACTTAAGACCTAGAAGAGGGCGTTTCCCTTCACCACAGTATCCGTTTCAAGCAATACATATGGATTTTATAGAGTTAAATCAGAGTGAAGGAAAAAAGTACTGTCTGGTCATAATAGATGCCTTCTCTAAATGGGTAGAGCTGTTTCCAACCAAACACCCAGACGCATTAACAGTGGCAAAAAGCGTTATGTAAAGACATAATACCCGTTATGGAATTCCGGAAAAACTTTATAGTGATAATGGAGCACATTTTGTAAACCAATTGATCAAAAAGATAGGAATAATGTTTCACATTAATCTAAAAAACCACTGCGCATATCACCCTCAAAGTGCAGGATTAGTGGAACGCATGAATGGCACTATAAAAAACCGTTTAAAGAAATGTATTGAAGAAACAAAGAGACCCTGGACTCAGTGCATAGATTTAGTGAAAATGTACATCAATATTACAGCAACTTCAGGTTTAACTCCATATGAGACGTTGTTTGGTAGACCATACAGGCTGCCACAGTTTAAAAATCAGTGGGAGCTGAGTGAAGAAACCGACCTAGCAGACTATATGAGAAAAATGTTAGAAAAACAAAAAAGAAAACAAACTGATGAAAATCCTTCTGCTTCTCAACAGGAGATCCAGTTAGTGGAACCAGGAGATTGGGTGCTGATACGAAGCATTAAGAGAAAACATTGGCACTCTCCCAAGTGGGAAGGGCCTTATCAGGTATTGTTAAACACTCCCACAGCCATAAAAATAGCTGAAAGATCCACGTGGGTACATCTTACTCATTGCAAAAAGGTCATCTCCTCCAACAGTTCCACAGAGAAAAGTGACTCACAGTCTGATAATAGGGTGGACTCAGGTGTGTAGAACCTGAGTAGACTCGAAAGTCAGTGAAGAATTTCCAAGACACCAGACTCATTAGAGGACACTCTCGGGGAAGATGGCGTCTAGATGGATAAATGATGCTATTAGGTGCTGGGGAGTGACCATCGTATTTATATTAATTTTCCTTTTCACCTGGTACTTGTGGGGAAATCCTAGTGAACCTACCAGCAACGTCACTCGCACCAAGAGAAACACTAAACCGGATAACAAAACTCACACTTGGGTAAACTGGTTGAAAACCAAAAAAGGGGTGGGAAGAGATAACAACTGGTTTTTGATTGTAGAGCAGGCAGCTAACGCAACCAGCAGTGATTGTGTTGTCTGCATGGGTCCCAGACCAATAGCAAGAGTTGTGCCGGCAGCAATCCCTGCCCAGTGTCTAAATACCGCCATGAGCGACAAAGAAGTGGATGTTACCGAAATGTTAAATTGCACCAAGCTTATGTATCAAAAAGATGAGACCGCAAATTGGACGAGAGACTTCCCGAAAATAGGAACACAATCGGGTAAACCTAGTGGGACTCCCTGGTATGATCCTCACATAGCAAAAGGCAATTTCTCATGCATAAATTTGATTGGGTCAGGTAAAAGACAGGGAAACTTGACTGAGGACTGGTGCCAAGGCATCCAAGAGTTCCCCACTACTAACTTCTCATCAATTAGCAGAGCTGACATCTGGTGGTGGTGCGGAAAAGGAAAAGTCCTGAAGACCCTGCCAATAAATTGCACGGGCTTGTGTGCTTTGGTATCCTTTATAATGCCAGTCACAGTGTTTAAGGTGTCTTCTGCAGAATTGGTAGAAAAAGGAAATCAGCAGTTGCCAGTACAGCTGAGAAGAACAAAGCGTACAACATGGCAACAGACCGATCCGACTTACATAGACGCTATAGGAGTCCCTCGTGGCGTACCAGATGAGTACAAGATAGCAGATCAGGTGGCTGCAGGGTTTGAGTCCCTGTTCTGTTGGTGGTGCACGATTAACAAAAATGTAGACCGAATCAATTACATCCATTATAACGTACAGAAATTGGGCAATTGGACACAGAGTGGGTTTGAGGCTGTTCATGGACAGCTTTCCTCAACGTCACTGATGGCATTCCAGAACCGCATAGCTCTTGACATGTTGCTTGCAGAGAAAGGAGGTGTGTGTGCTATCTTTGGGGAGCAATGTTGCACCTTCATTCCTAACAACACTGCAGCAGATGGCAGTCTCACCAAGGCCATAGAAGGGTTGAAAACTCTGAATGGTAAGATGAAAGATCACTCTGGTGTAGACACCACTATGTGGGACTCTTGGTTAAATGCTTTTGGGAAATACCGAACCTTGGTGTCCTCAATTCTAATATCTCTAGCAGTCTTTGCTGCAATATTAACCTTATGTGGATGTTGTTGTATTCCGTGCCTGCGTTCTTTGTCAACCCGTCTCATCACCACAGCAATTTCACCTATGGAGGACCGTTTAACCCAGATGTATCCACTCCTGCAACAAAACCGAGATAATGATGACAACACAGATGAAGAATCAGACCATTGGCCTAATTTGTTCCTTGATCCAGGTGACTATGAGTCACCCCTGTAACTAACCTAACACACTCTGAGTGTAAACATTTTGACAGACTCATAAAAATGATCTTGCAGTCGAAAATCTAGCGAAGAGACTGATTGAGTGATATGAGAATTTGAGAACAAAATGTGATAAACAGGAGGGAAATGTTAGAATAAAATGTACATAAGTTATCCCATTTATGTTTTGTTCTTAGTGACCTTTAAAGTTCACAGCAATGCTGTGTATGTATGTGTGTTATTAAACTTGTGTCTGTGAGAATAACAGGAATGCAACCTGCTATCCCATGACCGGCAGGGCAGGCTGACACCGTACCAGATGATCTCGAGAGTAGTGGCTGCTCCAAGGCCGCTCTCGCAAGATAAACCTGATAACACCGCTTTGTTCTTTCTTAAGTAGCAGTATACACTTCCCCCACTCCTTAGAAAATTATGTAACAGGAATCTCCTAAACTGAATAAAAAAGAGGAGGATGCATAGATGCACTTCAGAGTGAGTAGGAGATGTAACTGAATGCATCTATGCTTACTCTCCTCGAGTAAAACTTAAGTTAATGCCTTTGTCTTTCTTTCCTTGTATATGATTTAAATGTTCTAGGTGTCTTGAACCTGACACTCCAAACTTTAAAGATGTTCTTATAAAAAATTGGCAATGTAGAAGTGTCCACCTTTAGGGGATCCATCAAAAAAAGTCCTTTGTCCAGCCCCAAACCTACAAAACTACGTAAAATCAGGCATGAAACAGCACGCCAGCTACAATTTAAAGGTCAATCCAACAGTCTTTGCACGAACTGCAGATGAAAAGTTGCAATTCTGCTTTGAAGATGGATCAGTCCTTGACCACCTTCCTCTTTAGGCAAAAACAATACATTTTGTGAGACCCAATGCAACCTATCCCAAAAAAAATCCACCAGGATAGCCTGGATTTTTGAAAGTAGCTGCAAAGGAGGATCTACACAGGCAAACTTATGCCATAAGGAAGAGGCCACCAAATTATTAACAATTAAAATGCGTCCTCTGTATGACAATTTTGGAGTCAAATACTTCCATTTGTCTAGGCGTCCTTTGACTTTTTCAATCAAACCTTCCCAGTTTTTCTGTACTATTGTTTCATTACCTAAAAAGACACCCAAATATTTAAAACCTTCATTTCCCCAGTGTAAGCCAGCAGGAAGTTTTGGTTTTCCACTTTTCCAGCTTCCTAACAGTAAAGCTTCACTTTTATTCCAATTAATATTAGCAGAAGATAAACCTTTAAATTTTTCAAGCAATTCAGATAAAACATGTACATCACTTTGCTTACTGATCATGACTACAATATCATCAGCATATGCTGATAATAAAAAGTTACCATTGCAATTTGGCAAAGATATACCATGAAGTTTCATTCTTATTTGCTGTAATAAAGGCTCTATGGCCAAAGAATACAGCATACCTGAAAGCAAACAGCCCTGTCTAATACCTCTACAAGCTCCAAAAGGAGCACATAACCCACCGTTGACCTTGAGAATACTCTGAACGTCACTGTAGAGAACTTTCACCTGATCTATAAATTTTTGACAAAAACCAAAGGCCCCCAAAACTCTCCATAAATAACCATGTTCAACACGGTCAAAAGCTTTCTCCTGATCCAACGATATTAACCCACAATCTAAATTTAACATCTTAGAGACATCAAGAAGATCTCGAATTAAGGAAACATTATCAAAAATTGACCTACCGGGGACACAGTATGTTTGGTCAGGGTGTATGACCTGTCCATAACCTCTGCCAATCGATTAGCTAAAACTTTAGACAGTAGTTTGTAGTCACTGCACAGCAAGGAGACTGGCCGCCAGCACTTGATGTCTGTCAGATCCCCTTTTTTGGGTAGGAGAGTCAAGACTGCCCTGCGGCAACTCAACGGCAGTAGCCCTCCAGCTAAACTGTCATTCAGTACCTCCAGCAAGTCTTCTCCAAACTCTGACCAAAGAGACTTATAAAAGTCGACTGGTAGACCGTCAATCCCTGGTGCTTTTCCCAACTCCATACCTTGGAGGGCTTTATATAGCTCCCCCATGGTCAAGGCACCTGAAATCCTTGCGTTGACTTCCTCTGCCACATGAGGAAGATTATCAAAAAAAACACTGTCATTCCTATAATCTGGACCCAGTTCATTTTTATATAAAGATTCATTAAAAAGTGACTGCTCTCCCACGAATGTCTTTGGGATCAGTCAATAATGCTCCAGATTCAGAAAGTAGAGTATGAATGACCCTGCTCTGTCCACTTTTCTTCTCCAAACCAAAAACAACCTTGACGGTACGTCCATCTCATTTGCACTTAGAAAACGTGACCTGACCAAAGCACCCTGTGCTTTAACCCCTAACAGATCAGATAACTGAGTCTTCTTATTTTTTATGAGATACTCCACATCACTTTGATTTCCATGCAAGTGAGCCAATTCTTGCAATTTTAAAATATCAGTCTCTAAGGTGTTCAACATCATGGTTACTTCTCTAGTGACGTTCTGAGAGTATTGCTGACAAAACTGTTTTATCTGGACCTTCCCAAAATCCCACCATTGCTGCAGTGTTCTAAAGGAATTCTTTGTAGTTTTAAAGACATCCCAAAATTTTTTCAAACTTTCTTTAAAGCACAAATCACTCAATAAAGTGGTATTAAAATGCCAATACGCACTCTTTGGCTTTACAGAGTTTAAAAAAAATAGTGCAATGAACCATACTGTGATCTGAGAGACGTGACGGAGTAATTAAACAACTTTCAACAATGCTACCATGATGTTTAAAAACATAAAACCTATCCAATCGTGCTAAAGAAATCATGCCATCACGAACATGAGTCCAAGTGTATTGTCTTTGTTTTCCACCAAGCTGTCTCCAAACATCAATTAAATCATGCGTTTTTAATATCTGAACAAGACGTTATCCTGAAGGTAAATGAGGTTCAATGCGATTTCTATCCAAGTTGGACTCTGTGCAATTAAAATCACCCCCCAAAACTAAGTACTCATCGACAGCAATGCTTTGTAACACAGAACACAAAGTATTTAAAAATAAAATTCTTTCAACAGCTGAAGTTGGTATATACACACAAATGAAAACAAATACAACATTTTCAAAAGAGACTCTTACTTTCAAAAGTCTACCTTTGATAACCTCTTCAACCTGATAAAAGTGTGGGCTGAAACTCTTAGAAAAGAGAACAGCAACTCCAGCACTAATTGAAGTTTTATGACTCAACACAGCAATCCCATTCCATTCTACTGCCCAGTCCGCAGCATTGTTCGAATCAGTATGTGTCTCTTGTAACAAAGTGACATTAATTTTTTTCTGATGAACCGCTTCAAATAATTCAGCTCTCTTGTGGATATCTCTAGCTCCATTCAGATTTAGAGTAGCAACTTTAACATGGCACATACTTAAGGAAAATAAATATAAACAAAGGAAAAACCCTGCCATGAACATTCTGCTACAATAGCTGGAGTTAGGTTTTCCCACTGTCCTCATTACTGAGCTCAGAGTTGAGTTTCCTCACTAGTTTTTTCAGCCGGAAGACCTCTTTATTTGTAAAAGAGCCCGCCATCATGAAGCACTTCGTTTTCTCAACAAACTGCTTTACGTCAGGAAAATATTCATTGACGCACACTCCTCTCTTGTTTTTTGTAGCTCTCAGGAACAGTTTAATGTCATCAACCTCATAATGACGTCCAGAAAACTCACTCTGAGAAAGACTCACACTTGAATCAGATGATTCACTATTGTTGTCCACTTCATCCTCATCACTTATCTCAGCTTTATCTACTTTCTTTGCATGTCTAATAATCAGATTTTTACCAGACTTCTTCCGCTTTAATGGGATTTTAAAATCTGTTTGCCCTGTTTCCATTGGAGTGTCATCACATGTGTCTCTCACAGTGGACTGCAGGTCACTATTGAAATCGTTTAGGTGCCTATCTGTCACAATAACAACATTAGACACCTCCACATCAGAAGCTGCACTTTCACACGCTAATTCTGCAGCATCAGTCACCGTGATCGCAGGTAAAACATCATCATGTTTGTTCTTCACTGCTTGTACCCCTGAAACCCCTGGAGCTCCGTCTGCCGGCCCTGCTCCACCGGCTCCATCGGCTCCAGCGTTAACCACCACGTCACTTCCGGCAGCAACGCCAGCATCAGCTGACGAGTTGTTTGAATTGTTTGCGGGACACGCGCGGATTAAATGGCCAGACTGCCCACAATTAAAACATTTCATTTTGTCAGTCGTTACGTAAATAATGTAGTCGTACTCATCAGCCCGAAAGTGCAAAGACACATCTACATCAGCATCGTCTTTTATAATCATATAAACGAAGCGCCTGAAAGAGACAACATGCTTTAGTAACTGCGACTCACTGCTAATAGGGATCTTCTTAATGGGCGAGACCAGTTTGCCATAACGAGACAAAGCTTTGGCTAAGATCTCATCACTTAAAAACGGTGGCACATTGGATAAAGTGACTTTCTTAGAAGGTGTAGAGAGTGGCAACACAGGGATAAATAAACCATCAGCAACTATCCCTGTTTCAACTAGTTCATTCGCCTTTTCAACAGTGTTCAGAAATACAACAGTAGCGTTATTCATCCTTGATGCAGACAGTATGCTATCATGCCCAGCCACCGCCAGGCAGCATTTCTCCACACTAACCGCGGACGCCACCTTCACTCCATGACGCCGGGTCAGTGAGCTCAAACACTGCGGGCGCGGGGCCGACATGCTCCCGATAAACCAGGCAGCACGCGGCCCAAAGCGACTATAACAAAAACCAAAAAAATGGTTCAGGACTCACCCAAGCCAGCCCTAACTATAAGCTTTATCAAAGAGGAAAGTCTTAAGCCTACTCTTAAATGTGGAGATGGTGTCTGCCTCCCGAACCCAAACTGGGACCTGATTCCACAGGAGAGTAGCTTGATAGCTGAAGGCTCTGGCTCTCATTCTACTTTTGGAGACTAGAAACCACAAGAAACCCTGCATTCTGGGAACGCAGCGTTCTAGTTGGGTAAGAAGCTAATATTGGAGATATATGACCTCTTTTCCTAGTTGTTGTCAGTACATGTGCCACAGCATTCTGGATCAACTGGAGAGTCTTAAGGGACTTATTCAGGCAGCCTGATAATAAGGAATTGCAATAATCCAGCCTAGAACTAACAATGCATGGACTAGTTTTTCAACATCATTTTGAGAGAGAATGTGCCTGATTTTTGCAATGTTACGTAGATGAAGGAAGGCAGTCCTTGAAGTTTCTTTCATGTCGTAGTTAAAGGACATATCCTGATCAAAGATAACTCTGAGGTTCCTTACGGTAGTGCTGAAGACCAGGGCAATGCCATCTAGAGCAACTATATCTTCAGATAACGTATCTCTGAGGTGTTTGGGGCCAAGTACAAAATTTAACATACACACAGGTCATCCAGGTTTTAATGTCCTTAAGGGATGCTTGAAGTTTAGCTAGTTTCATCTGGCTTGATCGATAGATATAATTGGGTATCATCTGCATAGCAATGAAAGTTTATGGAGTGTTTCCTAATAATACTGCCTAGAGGAAGCATATATAAGGTGAATAGAATTGGTCCAAGCAAAGAACCTTGTGGAACTCTGTGACTAACTGGCATGCATGGAGGATTTATCGTTAACATGTACAAACTGAGATTGATCTGATAGATAGGATTTAAACCAGCTTAGTGCAGTTCCTTTAACACTAGAAGTGCCAGAATTCCACAACTACTAGAATTGCCGTAAGCGGTCATTTTGACCGCTAGATACCAAACTCTATATTCTCTAGTGATAAATACCTAAATGGGAGATTAATGCATTTGATGTGTTAGGATATCTTTTAAAAAACCAAATAACACCAAAATGTACATTTAAAAAAGTTTAATTATACATTTATCAATATTCACATCATCGCATACAGTAAACCGTAATTATCGCATACGCTAAATTCACACCAGTATTTTTCCGTATTTATTCAGCATAACTCAGAACAAGATAATAACAATTAAAAGGATCTATTTGATTCTGAAAAAGTTTGTTTTAACATTTATAACACATTTATAACACAGAAAATAATCGGAAAAGCTGGAAACGAGCAGATGTAACGTTAAAAAAGGAGCCACGAACGAAGTTTAGAACCATAAAAGGATTAGGCTACTAATTTTATATTAACTAATTACATCAATAGCGTGCTTGGCTATTTAAGCTTCACAGTCAACGCAAGTGACCTCTGTTCTCCGTGCACAATTTCCACACACAGGTTTGCGGCATTTGCAGCAGGTGTCGTGTGTTTTATTTTGTTTGCAGCTTCTCCGAACCTGGCACTGCCTCCGTTTTGGTGTCTGCTGTGGTGGTTGCTTCTGCTGCTGACTGGGACCTTGTGCCAACTGCCATGCTGCCCCCTTTCCCTCCGTGAACTCCGCTCTCAGCTCCTCTGCCAGTTGCTGCATGAACTTCCTCCGGGCTATCTTGCTGCTGGTGCACTCCTTGAAGAGGATGTGGACATTGATTCCAGCCAGGTCGAGGATGTTATAGAAGACAGCCACTGGCCATCTACGCTGCATCGCCTTTCACAGAGTACGCCCTTGCCATCTGATCCAGGACGCCCACGCCATATTTGGTGTTATTATAGTATGTTACCGACTCGGCTTTGCCTTCGCCCATCGGTAATGCCCACGCTTGTGTGCACGGAGCTCAGAATGCACACATTTTTCCTCGGCTTTCCCTGGTAGATGGTGAGCGTCGCATCTGCACATTTTAGCACCTTTGTGCTGAACAGCTCCGCTTTGCTTTTTGCGGAGGGGGCAACTCACGCTTCGTTTTCCCCAGGGTGCCAACCAGGCTGGTCTTCTTGGCCTGTAAGGCGGTGGCTAGTTTGAGAGAAGTGAAGAAATTATCTGTAGTAATATTTCTTCCCTTCCCCAGGAATGGCTCCGCCAGTCTCAGCACCACACTCTCTCCCACGAGCTGACCTCTGCTCCGCGTCTCCTCTTTTCCCAGATATGGAGCCCCGTTCAGCATATATTTTGAGTTGACATCCGCAGCCAACCAAAATTTTATTCCAAATTTATCAGGCTTATTTCCCATGTACTGGATAAATCTGCACCGGGCCTTGGTGGGGAACAGCTGCTCATCGATGGTTATGTTGGCACCGGGCTTGTAGCAGGCTATGCTGTTCTGAACAAACTTATTCCAAGTGGCCGATACCAGGGCAAATTTGTCATCCTGCAGACGCACACGTCGGGTCTCTTTTTTGTCGAACCGCAGGAATTTCATTATCTCCTGAAGCGATTTCTGGACATGGTTTCCTTGAAAACGGAAGCCCCATTTTTCCGACCAAAGGCTGCCCAACTCCATGTTTTTGCTCCCTGTGCTCCACGGATATATAGCAGCGCTATGAAGGCCTTCAGTTCAGCCACTGTCAGGTCCCATGAGCTGTCACCACGGTGCTGATGTGCCTCAGCCACAGTGCAGTCCCTGATGTGTTTCAGCATGCCATCATCAAACACACACAAGAAGGCCGTGAGCGCATCTCCGATGTTGCGCTTCGCGTGCGCTGTGGGGCCAGCAGCTTCAGTCAGGACATTTTGGCTCTGCCTTCTCCCTGGACGTTCAGTTGACTGAAGGACCGTCCACACCGTCCCATCCTTCCCCTTTTCCACAGCGGCCTCCGGCCGAGATGACTCCAAGGGCGGGCTGAGCACTCCAGTTGGCTCAAGAGCAGGTACTGGTTCGGGAAGGCCTAGGACATAATAATAATAATAATAATAATAGCATAATGATAAAAATAACTAGTGAATAGCCAAGGCTATAACTAGCGCAGGGCAGCACAAGACAGGACAGCGGTGCATAGCGGAGCGCAGGGCAGCTCACCTGGAACGTCAGCCGTGAACGGAACATCGGGATCCCTAGTCTCCGATGAAAGTAGCCGCCTCTTTTTCCTCGGTATGGACTCTAAATCACTCTCTGATGAGGACGAAGTGTTTTCTTGCACAAAGGAAATGTCGCTGTCACTTTCCACCTCCAATAGATCCCCTGCGTCAGAGTCATCGCTGTCCAAGTTCTGAAGCATCTCCAAGGCCATGGCAGCGGTCATCTTTCTCTTCATTCTTTCACTCATTTCAGACATTTTCTAAAGGCTCCTTATAAACTCCAACCTATGCAATTACTGAATTTCTTAAATTATTGTACTGATAGCCAATTTAGTCTAATAATTTGTATTTATAAGCAAATTAGCATATGTTAATAGCACTAGAGACCGCTAGCGATGTTTCTTTGACAATAGTTCCTATTTGTATAACAAAGCGCGCGAAAAATAGAACAATAGAATAGCGCGAAATTCAGTGCGGTCAAAATGACCGCATATGGCTGAAATAGGTAAAAATCGTCTTTTTTTTTTGTGTAATTTATATGAAACCCATTGTAAATAAAAATACAGACACTTTTAGGAAAAGTCACGTACCAGCAGGATTGTATATTTTTATTCAACAAAGTTATTGCACATATAAATCAAAACGGTCAAAATGACCGTCGTGGCCGTTCTAGTGTTAATGCCAATTAAATGTTCCAGTCTCTGTAACAGGATCTGATGGCCAATGGTTTTGAATGCAGCATTAAGATCTAACAAAACTAACTAGAAATAAATCACAGCATCTCTGAAAAACAACATCACATCCCATGAAAACACCTGGTCCCCCTTTTTGCAGTACCTTCAATGCTGATTCCTCTCCACAAATGGCTCCTAATGTATGATTCCCATCACTATGATATGTATAAGTATTATTACTCTCACCTACTTATTTATTTTTATTTTACTTTTATTACTTTATCTTTTATTTATTTACTATTATATCATGCTTTAACAAATCTACAAGAAAACAATGTACAGTTTGTCCTATTAGCCAAGTTTGTCTGATCCTGTCTTGTCTGTCTAATGTCTTTATATGGTAATATACTTATATAAAGAATGATGTATGTGTATTGTGTAATTCTGTATAAATACAAAATAAAACAAAACAAACATTTTTTTTAAAGATCTAACAAGACAAGTCCATTGTCTGATGCAATTAGAAGGTCATTTGTAATTTTCACCAGTGCTGTCTCTGTGCTATGATACACTCTAAATCCTGACTGAATGACAAAAGTCAGCGGTCACTTATTTTAAGTTACGTTCGTAAGTTACATAGCCTACATAAGGTCAATTACGTGATTTACGTTACATGATTTATGTCACGTGGTTTACACCATGTGACTTACAAATGTAACTTACCTATTTTAACCCCAACCACAATCTTTTGCTAAACCTAATCAAGTAGTTTTAGTGCCTAAACCTAACCAAACTGCGACTATTTTACAACGTTTTTATTGTTGCCATGACGACGAAGGTTCAGTACGCTTGTCGCTGGTTCTCTGGTATGGAGTCATTGGCAAACAACCTATTCTCTATAGTCGTTTAGGTATGAGGACTTGTTGTAATAAAAATGACCCTATAACCTGTAATACTGACCCCATGTGAAGAGAGGCATGCATACTGATGCTACTGTGCCTAGTTTTGCACCACATTATCTGACCAGTGGATGGTGCTGAAATGAAGTCTAATAAACGTACATTACTTAAGTACCCCTTGAATTGACCAGAACAAATTTGTGTCTCACAAACGCAAACAGGTGGCAGTCTAAAACAAATGGCATAATGACTACATTATTTTAAGGCATTGACAGCTATGACAACAGTACTTTCATTAAACTATAATTGAATCTGAACTATTTATTTAGCATGGATAACCTATATTACATCTACTTAATTATAGTGCAATGCAAAACATACATTTGCATAAATGAACCATGCCAAATGAATATTAACAAAAGCTGCTGTAACTCTATTGGCCAAAACGTACTAATGAGAAAATTACATTATAAACAGTTTTATAAATGGATTTTCTTCTTAAATTAATTAAAAAAACAAAAATCAAGACATAGTGAAGATATGTAGGCCTGTGTGCATACCACGCCTGTAAAATCATGTTCCCCCAATGAACAATGCTGTAAAAACTGGCCCATGGTAGAACTTAATTGAAAAATTATTTAAAATACATCAAGACTGTGACATAGGCTCTTCTCAATGCAAATAAGAGAAACTAGGGGACAGTGTGGTTGACCTTGTTAAAGGAAGGAAAATAGAGGTGTCATTTCTCTTTGTGGCCCTGTAGCCGTGCAGTAAGATACAAATTCCTTTCCCCCAGAAAAATCTGCAGGCGTATACAGCAAAGCATTAAAAACCCATAATCCATAAATCACAGCGGCAATAAAAGTTTCCTACCCCGTTGCAGCCATTTTCCTGACCACTCCACTTCCTTCCCTTGGGCAGTCTGCACATAGTTTGCAATCCCTGCTGTGGTTGCCCCTCTGACTGCTAACTCAACTCTACATCCCGAGGCTTTTCACGTCTCAGAGGACAGAAGTGCCTTTGAAGGTGCCCTTAGCACTCTAGGGAGAAATGTATTATGGAGGCAAATCTATGAAGACAGAGAGGATGGAAGAGAGACAGTCTGCCTGTGTTTTATATCAGCAGGAGGTGATGACTGTTAGTAGGAGATGAGATAATTTATTTACACTGAGCAATCTCTCAAATCTGTGCCTGTGCTTTTTGAGTAATGCTATCAAGATGACTGAAATTACAGAACAATGTTTGCACTTGCTGTCACTTCATCATAAGGTAAGATGTAGCAAGGTCGCATACTGTATGTGCCCACGCTCATTCCCGTCCTGCAGATACAGACAAGTGACAAATTAAAGAATAATTTCATAATGAGTGGTGAAGCACAACTAAGATGGATGCTTTGATGAGAATGAAAGTGATGTGAATCATATGTTATGACCTTCACTTTCACCTAGGGAGGGAGCGTATCTACACACATTAACTAAACCTTTCAAAAGGTTTTGTCAGGGACTCATTTTCCCAGGGCCCTATGTTCAACTCCATGCTGTGTTCCCTGGACATGCTCACACATATAAACACCCATTCTAATTTTCTGATATAAGTTAATATCTGTAATTATGTTTGTGCATAATTTGGTTCTAGTTACTGTAGATTCCCAAGCTAAGACACATTCGAGCCAAAGGCTGCATTCCATGGGGAAGAATGACAATCTACAACATGCCTCGATAGGCAGGATCTCATTGTTATGATTGTAGTTGAACATCAGCATGAACAATAGTCAAGTTTATGCACCAAAATGAGGAAAAGGTCATACTGTAAACTATAAAAATGAAAACTTGCTTAGTTTTAGTATGACGATTTCTCAGTAAACAGTAAAAAACAAACAAAAACGTGATACCGGACAAAACGTTGTGGTACAATGAAAATAATAACCTGATAGGCAGGATCTCATTATTATGATTGTATTTGAACATCAGCATGAACAATAGTGAAATGTATACACCAAACTGAAGAAATGCCATACTTTAGCCTATGAAACACTGTAAATGGTCAAAAAAGGAACAAAATGTTAAGTATGAACATGTCCCAGTCCTCACTTATGCTAAAGCCTAACTCTATCTTTAAATCAACCACTCTATCGGAATCAGAATCAGAAATACTTCATTGATCCCCGAAGGGAAACTCTTTGTTACAGCAGCTCGCCTTTACGTCAGTGCACACAGGAGAAAGTACTAGCAAAAAATATAATACAATAATAGGTGCTCCTATTCTTGACCAGCATGTCATGGAGTGGGTGGAAGACACTGTCCAAGATGGCGTGTAGTTTGGCCAGCATCCTCCTCTCTGACACCACCGCCAGAGAGTCCAGCTCCACCCCCACAATGTCACTGGCCTTACGGATCAGTTTGTTGAGTCTGTTGGCATCCGCTACCTTCAACCTGCTGCCCCAGCATGCAACAGCATACAGGATAGCACTGGCCACCACATCTTCAGCATTGTCCGGAAGATGTTGAAGGACCTCAGCCTCCTCAGAAAATAGAGGCGGCTCTGGCCCTTCCTGTACAGAGCTTGCGTGTTCTTGGTCCAGTCCAGTTTATTATCCAAGTGTACTCCCATGTACTTGTAATCCTTCAGAATGTCCACACTGACCCCCTGGATGGAAACCGGGGTCATTGGTGCCTTGGCCCTCCGTAGATCCACAACCAGCTCCTTAGACTTTGTCGCGTTGAGCTGCAGATGGTTCTGCTCACACCATGAGACAAAGTTCCCCACCACAGACTCCTCACCACCGCTAATACATCCCACCACAGCAGAGTCATCAGAAAACTTCTGAAGGTGGCAGGACTCCGTGTGGTAGCTGAAGTCTGTGGTGTAGAAGGTGAAGTGGAAGGGAGAGAGGACAGCTCCCTGAAGGGCCCCAGTGTTGCTGACCACGCTGTCAGACACACAGTGTTGCAGGCGCACGTGCTGTGGTCTGCCAGTCAGGTAGTCCACAAACCAGGACACAAGGGGGGCATCCACCTGCATTGCTGCCAGCTTCTCACCCAGCATGGCAGGCCGGATTGTGTTGAAAGCACTGGAGAAGTCAAAAAACATGACCATCTCCGTGCTTGCCGGCTTGTCCAGGTGGGTGTGGATGTGGTTAAGCAGGAAGATAATGGCGTCCTCAACTCCCAGTCGGGGCTGGTAGGCGAACTGAAGGGGGTCCAGGAGGGGTCTGACCATGGGCCGCAGCTGTTCCAGCACTAGTCTCTCCAGGGTCTTCATTATGTGGGAGGTCAGTGCCACCGGTCTGTAGTCCTTGGAGCCACTGGGACGCAGCGTCTTGGGCACAGGAACGAGGCAAGATGTCTTCCACAAAACAGGGACCCTTTGAAGACACAGGCTCAGGTTGAAGACATGTTGAAGGACTCCACATTGCTGGGGGGCACAGGCTTTTAGTACCCCGGGGCTAACGCCATAGGGGCCTGCAGCCTTGTTTGAGTGGAGTTTCATCAGCTGTCCTCTCACCTGGTCAGCAGTCAGGCACACAGCAGAAGTTACAGGTGGGGGAGGTGGGGAGTCATTAGTGTGAAGAGGGCTGTTAGCCTGATGGGTAGGGGGGAGCAGAGTACTCAGAGGAGCTTGAGGGCTAACAGCAGCTGAGTTAGGGGGGGGATGAGCAGGAGCCGGTGTGTCGAATCTGTTAAAGAACAGATTAAGTTCGTTGGCCCTGTCCAAGCTGCCTTCAACTCCTCTGTTGCCATTCAGTCTGAAGCCAGTGATTGTCTTCATGCCGCTCCAGACCTCTCTCATGTTGTTCTGCTGGAGTTTCTGCTCCAGCTTCCTCCTTTACTTTTCCTTGGCCTCCCTGATTTTCACCTTCAGGTCGGCCTGGATTGCCCTCACCTCCTCCCTATTACCATCAGTAAAGGCCCTCCTCTTGGCATTCAGGATGTCCTTTGTTACCCACGGTTTGCTATTTGGATAACAATGGAGTTGCGTTGTGTCTTCGTAGATTTAGAGAAAGCGTATGGCAGGGTGCCGAGAGAAGAGCTGTGGTATTGTATGAGGAAGTCTGGAGTGGCAGAGAAGTATGTTAAAGTGGTGCAGGACATGTACGAGAGCTGTAAGACCGTGGTGAGGTGTGCTGTAGGTGTGACAGAGGAGTTCAAGGTGGAGGTGGGTCTGCATCAAGGATCGGCTCTGAGCCCCTTCTTGTTTGCTCTGGTGATGGACAGGCTGACAGATGAGGTTAGACAGGAATCTCCATGGACTATGATGTTTGCGGATGACATTGTGATTTGTAGTGAGAGCAGGGAGCAGGTGGAGGAAAATCTAGAGAGATGGAGGTCTGCTCTGGAAAACAGAGGAATGAAGCTTAGCCGCAGTAAGACAGAATACGTGTGTCAATGAGAGGGACCCAGGTGGAACGGTGAGGTTATAGGGAGCAGAGGTGAAGAAGGTGCAGGACTTTAAGTACTTAGGGTCAATGGTTCAGAGCAATGGAGACTGTGGAAAAGAGGTGAAAAGTGCAAGCAGGTTGGAATGGGTGGAGAAGAGTGTCAGGTGTGTTGTGTGATAAAAGAGTATCAGCAATAATGAAAGGAAATGTGTTCAAGACCAGCGATGTTGTACAGCTTAGAGACAGTGGCACTGAAGAAAAGACAAGAGGCAGAGCTGGAGGTAGCAGAGCTTAAGATGTTGAGATTCTCTTTGGGAGTGACGAGGCTGGACAGGATCAGGAATGAGTACATCAGAGGGACAGCTCATGTCAGATGTTTCGGAGATAAAGTCAGAGAGGCCAGATTGAGGTGGTTTGGACATGTTCAGAGGAGAGACTGTGAATATATTGGTAGAAGGATGCTGAGGTTGGAGCTGCCAGGCAGGAGGTCTAGAGGAAGACCAAAGAGGAGATTTATGGATGTAGTGAGAGCGGACATAAAGTTAATTGGTGTGAGTGAAGAGGATGCAGAGGACAGGGTTAGATAGAGGCACATGATTCGCTGTGGCGACCCCTGAAAGGGAACAGCCGAAAGGAAAAGAAGAATGGACCATCTTAGTTGGGACATTGCAGTCCACACAGAAGTTAATGTAGCCAGTAATGCACTCAGTGAGCCCATCAAGGTCCTCTCCATGAGGCTCACAGAGTGCATCCCAGTTTGTCACCTCAAAACATTCCTGCAGTGTCTCATAGGCCTCCTCTGACTACACGGTCCTTGTGGTCGCGGGCTGCCTTTTAACCATAGGCACATAGCAGGGTTTAAGGTAAACCAGGTTGTGGTCTGACCTACCCAGAGGGGGGAGGGGGGAAGAGCTGTATGCGTCCTTAACGTTAACATACAGCAGGTCCAGTGTCCTCTCCTCTCTAGTAGGACAATTCACATACTGGGTGAAATTAGTCAGTGTTGTTGAAACACTGACATGGTTGAAGTCACCCATACTCGGGTGTTGAGTCTGGAGCTGTGCTATGGTGGTGTGAATGGCATTCCACGCCGATGCCGGGTTAGCAGAGGGGGGGATGTAAACAGCCACAACAATGGCATGTGAAAATTCACGTGGCAGATAATATGGCCGGAGTCCCACAGCTAAGAGTTCAATGTCCGGGCTACAGATACTCTGCTTGATGGTAACGTGACCAGGGTTACACCATCTGTTGTTAACTAGAACAGCAAGCCCACCGCCTTTCCGCTTACCGCTCCCGGTGTTTCCATCGATGGAAACGTTATGGTCCGGGATATCCTAGTGTAGCCGTGTCTCAGAGAAGCACATTAAAATACACTCACGGTATTCCGTCTGACTCCGGGCTAACACCGTTAGCTCGTCCATTTTATTCGCCAGCGATCTCACATTGCCCATGACAAGAGAAGGCAGACACTTTTTTCTGCACCCCTCTCTCTTCCCTCGCTGCTTCGTTCCACCTCTGCATCCTCGGTGTGTCCTCCTCCAGATCTCAGTGGGGACATCGGTTGTCCTGGGCGCCATGCCGCTCGGCTTCAGTGCGATCAGCTGTTCACTGGTGTAAACAATGCGGCCAAACAGCTGATCTGCAGCGGTGCCCTGACCGAGTAGCAGAAGAAGTTCCACGGCGAAAAAAAGTACCAAAACACTTTCCCCTTACCCTCATTTTTGTAAAGAGCGTAGTTTAAACTATACTTACACACAAGTTACTCAAGTTTGGAAGAAAAAGGAAAGTTAAAAGTTGGAAAAAGTAAGACGACGAGACGGAGCTACGGCAACGGGCAGCATGTGGGCTAGCGCATGTGCACTCACTCCTTTATCATTGAAGATTCAAGGACGCACCGACTAACAGCTCTCCAGTATGATGTTAATTGTCTTAATGCAAAAGGAAGTGATCTCGGCCCCATGTCTCAGCCCATGGGCCTTCAGTCCTTACATCATCAGATGTAACTGGGATGGGAGGCATTACCGAACCTCTGTGCATAACAGATCCCTCTGACAGAAAGCTTGGCACAGGTGGTCTGTCACCTCCACCCTGGTTCTGATGCCGCAGTTGTACACGCTCAGCATTGAAAATGCATTGTATGGGTACTTTGGGTTCTGTCATCATCTCTTCAATAACTGCTTGGGCCAAATTCGGCCCACTATTTGCGTATAAGTGGGGTGCACATGTTCACGATCCTTGAGAACTTGAATATTGGGATGGTCCTCCTCTACATCAAAGCAGTTTGTGACCAGTTTTGCCAGCAGTTTTCTCTCCAACACCAGTGCCCACTGCCGCCTACGTCCAGCGACCACAGCAGCCAGCCTTAGCAGGGGAACCTGCCGCCATTACCATTCTGTCAGTAAGACGGTGTAGTCCCTCATTCGTCCAGGAGTGTTCTATCGTAGAAAAGGTTTCAGTCGTAGTCATCTGGACACTGTTTCCAGAATCAAGACGTTTCGGCTCCCATCCGGAAGTCATTCTCAATTGTGAAAAAATTGGACGGGAACTGGAAAGAGTAGCTTAAATTTCCAGTTCCCGTCCAATTTTTTCACAATTGAGAATGACTTCCGGATGGGAGCCGAAACGTCTTGATTCTGAAAACAGTGTCCAGATGACTACGACTGAAACCTTTTCTACCATTCTGTCAGTCTGAATCTGGAAGTCCCACAGGATCTTGGCTCGGTCGTTCTCTACCACCTTTGGAGGTGTTTCCAACTTTGACCTCGGGGTTTCCAGTCCATATTCAGTGCAGATGTTCAAGTTCAACTGTGAGACAACACAGATACAGAGATATCTTTATTAATTCACTTGATGTTGAGAAGGTTGACTTTGTGGAGGACTGTAATAAAGAAATCATTTGGAAAGTTGTCAGAGAATTAGATGTTTAGAGCAGCTGGCCTAGTTATCCAAGACCATTAGGTAATTGAATCTTTGACTGATTAGAACATACTGTATAGCCTTTATCTGCACTGATTACCACTGTGAAAAATGTACACTTTGTATTATTCTATTGCGGGAGTGTACACAAAGTGTCCCTTTCAGATCAATTTCCATAGCTACAACTAAAGAGGCAGGAAAATAATCAATCCACTTTATTTTTGCCCCCAAGTCACATATCAAGGATGATGAGGCACACATGTGCCCCTCAGATTGGGACATTTCCATGCTTTATTTGTGCACTTAAGTTACTGCAGAGTCTATATGTGTGCATGCATGAGCATGTGTTTGTAGTAGGTATAGGTGGAATAGGTGGTGCACTTTTAAATGTCTTTTAAGAAAGAGTGTGTTTTCAGGAGTGCCCTATGGGATTAATGCCCTAATGCATGTGTGTGTGTGTGTAGGACAGTGGCATGCACTTTGTGAGGGGCACTTGATTTTGAAGTCACACTTGAAATAAATGTGTATCGTAAATATCAAGATAATGGTGTTTACTTTACAACTTTATTCACAAAATCATATTCCACTTTCCATCTCACTGGCGTATGATATTAATTAATTAATTCATTGTTAAAAAAAGAAATCGGCGTGAACATCTCATATTCTCTTTGGGGGCTTCACCCCAGATGTTTGAAATGTCTCGAGACACCCCTGGTGCGTGCTATGTGCCCTTATTTCATTTTTCGCCCCTGCCCCTATGCAAGCCACCATTCTATTGTAACAATGTCACTGCATTGGTATTTGGACATTTCAGCAGTGAGATGTCACTGAAGTGTTTCTCTTAGATCGTCTCTTTAGTCTCTTTGTGACTCTACAGACAAAGAAAAAAAACTGCTGACGTCAGCTGACTGACATGGCCGACCACCTTCACTTAAACTTTCCAAAGTGTGGAGACACTTCATCAAAGTCAACCAAACAACTGCCAAACAAACACGTATCTGTTGAAATATTGACCTTCTGTCCATCATGTTAAAGTAAAAACTTGTGTTCTGTTTGATGAGAAGGACGAGGGCCCGGCCTCAGCCTGCTGCCGCTGTTACACCAGATTCTGTGACCTGCAGCAGAGCAACAACCATTTCACCTTCAGCTAACCTTCAGTTAATTTTCAGTGCTTCCTGCACAACATTATTATTGAACGCTATTGAGTTTATGATAAAGATAATGATGATAAAGTAGAATGAATATTATTTCCACTGTGTTGTTTTTATTTGTGAGGTGTAGCACAGCCCCCCAGTGATGAGCAAACACAGCAAAAGGAAAACTAAGTCAGAATGGTGTTAATGAATGTCACACTCTGTGGTACACTCTCCGTGGTTTTGTTTAAGAGTGGTGCACGGGCACAAGTAAAACACTGATTTGGAGGACTTGTTAGAATTAATTTTGACTGCCATGAATCCAAGCTGACCACAGCCGCCATTCTTAGTGACGGAGCAAACTACAAACACTATACAGCTACCTTATGAGTCTTGAGGGGATGAGTACATCAGGCAAACTGATTTATTAATGGTCCCATTTTGTGGTTTAAACAAGACTAAGAGCTTCAGCCATGCTAGCAGCTGTGTGAGGCCACACAGCAGTGCTTTGAGCTAAATGCTAACATGCTATATGTTCATAAACCAAAGTATTGGACAAACTGAAACTGCAGGTGGTGACAGAGGAAGAGTCAGATGCGCACCAAAGTCATTCAGATTTATCCGCTGAGGAACATGAATGTCTGTACAAAATGTATTCTCAATTCATCCAATAGTTGTTAAGATATTTCAGTCTGCTAACTGCTAATGACTGTCCTTCCCAGAATACTTAAAGCATTGGTTGTTTGTTCAAATGCATTCAAACAACCAGTGTTGCTCACAGGGAGCTCCTATGGCCCTGTGAATCATGACTGCTGTGAGCCAGAAGCAAAGGCAGAGAAGTAAGTGACATTGTAGGAGTGAAAACCATCTCAGGGGGAAGGTCGAGGTGGATGGTTAGATCAACAAAGTATGAGACTTTGATCAAAAGACCAGCATTTGTTTTCCATCGCCAACATTGGTTTCTATTGGTCACACTTTTTCACAAAATTTTAACCAATTTTTTCGTGGCGGTGCAACAACCAGCACAAGCAACAACAGAAGTGGAACAAACAGGTGGAGGAGTGGAACAAACAGGTGGAAGAGAGGAACAAACAGGTGTAGGAGTAAAACAAACAGGGGGAAGAGAGGAACAAACAGGTGGAGGACAGGAACAAACTGCTACACATACATGAACCAAAACAGCAGGTGGAGACACCCACACAGTCTTTGAGACCAACACCTACTGCTCTGCTCTGGTCGTTACACATGCTTGATTAAAATAGGGCCCTTTGTGCATAAACTTAAGGGGGTACTCCAGTGATTTAGTTTTTCACTTCCATAAAGCCAGGGATTTACAAGAGACAGATTAAAAAAAGAATGGCCAAAATCGGTGCAGTACGTAAGATTATGTATATCACACCTTTCAAGAGCGGAATGTCACAAAGTGCTTCAATAAAATGAAGACAAGAGACATAAAATACAGATTTAAATAAATATATATTGGAAAAAAATGACAGAAAGGAAAGTCTAAACAGGTGTATCATGAGCTGCTTTTTAAAGGTATCATCTGCAAATGAATCGTTTACTTCCTGAATCCTGTTAACTTTAGGGAAACATACGGTAAGCAATAATAAACTGAGAGAGGCCCTCATGGACTTAATTTCCATTACGACACTGATCTGTAAAGGCAGATGATCATTCCCAAATTATTAAATTAGAGGCCTGCTTGTCTTGCATGTCCTGCTTGCATGTCAGTCAAACTGCGACTGTGGAAAGCCACATACTTATGTACTTTTACTCAAGCAGGATTTTGAATGCATGACTTTTACTTGTAACAAAATATTTTAACAGTGTGGTATTGCTACTTTTACTAAAGTAAAGGATCTGAATAGGGGCATCATGCAAGCCAAAATTCTGGGGGGGGCACAATTAGAGCGGGGGGCATGGGGTCCTTCCCCAGAAAATAATAGCCGAGTGTAGGATTTTCATGCCTATTAATGTCTGTCTGCAACACTCCAAAAGGACACCTTAACTCTTTCTAAGTTCACTTCCTAATTATTTAGGCTACTAAACCTAACCTAACCTTTGGCAAGGAACAGTTCGCAGTTACTCGTTATGTTTAAGCCAAAAATGCTGTTTAATTTCAGTTGGATTTTACCAGGAAAATAGTATGGAATATGCAAAATTTGAAAATCAAATGTGAAGATTAGATTGGATTAAAAAATTTACCAAAAAAAAAAAAAATGGCTGTGTGTCTCCATGTCTCCATGACACAGTTTAGAAAACACAAAGCATCAAGCAGCAAGTACTTTCTAAATGACCACATGATGGTGCTGTTGGATCTGGATCCACACCAAAACTAATTTCTTGTTCCCCATGGCTGAACAGAAATTGTAAACAAAAGTCATGTGGTGGAAATGTCGTGTGATTATTGGTCATACAGTTTGACCGCTCACCAACACCATCAGCAGTTGGTGCTGCAGCAGTGCTTCACAGCTCATGGCGTTGATTAAGGTGGACATACAGGCCAAAAACTCGTCACTTGTCAACACATTTGCGCATAACGGCAATAAACAATTAGTCGTTAACTGTGTAACATGACGGATTAAAGAGCACATGCACAAATAATCAATAAGAGAAGAGAGCAGGTTGCTTCACTGGCATTCTCTTGATTTGAGATGACAAAAGTGAATCAGAATAAAAAATCAGCTCTTTTTTATTCTTTTTTGTCTAGGTAGTCTCTGCCTACTGTAATTCTAGCTCTCTGTATTCAAATCACAAGTTGTGTAACTCAAACTAAAGATATCTGCACTGCAGTCATAAATGCTCATTGAGGACATGATCACAGGCCAAATGTAATTGGTATTATTTTTAGATGAATGGAAGTCTTCAGGGAGCACGCATGTGAATTTGTATGTGAACTTGTACATGGACGTCGGCCTCTTTGGGGATTTGAACAGGCGACAGTTGTGGCAAGGAAGTGGCGGTGTAATCCCTGTGCTCTCAGTGGAGTCCAGCTGTGCCCGAATAATACTTCGGCAGGCAGTCAGACAACTGAAGCCGGAGGGTCAGAGGTGAAGCTGTCAGCTTTTTAATATGTTGTGAATTGTGTGGAGCAGTTAGTGGGGCTACAAGGATTTAGCACATCTTCTAAAAGCACCGTGGGATTACCTCTTTACAGGATTAGATTACACTGGCTACCACAACCACACGGCACGGCAGGACAGGAAGTTCACGGCAGCTCCAGGGAGGGTACAATTTTAGATGTGTCTGTACACCCATCGCTACACAGTCCACACACAAGGTTTTTAGTCAAATACACAATGAAAGCACAAAATGTAAAGAAAACTCATTAAAATGTAACATAAAAGCATATTATTTTCATTCACTTTCAGCCTTCTAAAACATGCAAAGACATAAATAAATGCCTTCTTTGTTGAAATTGGTTCTGTACCCGAAGGTCATCTGCTCAAACTGGGCATGGTGTTGGGCAAGTTAAATCATTGAAGTGGCAATGAATTTATTGTTTCAGGGCAGACCGGCCAGCTGGAGTACAAGGAGCTTTCCCAGTGGGCTGCTGTACAATTTGGGATGATGCAAAGAAAAAAACAGACCCAGAGGGCTGTGCTGTGGTGATTGGCCCAGTCCAGTGAGCAAAGCAGCCCAGTGTGGTTCTGGGTGGCTGTCAACTCCTTTTTTATTCATGTTTAAGTATCCTTTAACATCATGTAAAACACTGACCCAGCCAGCAGTGAACTGTTCCTGTCTCACTTTACAACAAAGCTAAAGAACATGAAGGTGTGGCTGAGAAGCTCAGAGAAGTTGAAATACCCAGACCTATTCTGCAGGTGGCAGCAGCAGAGTCACTGCAGGGACAGACAGAGAGTAATGGATCAGGACCACAACTCCCATTAGGATCAGTGAAAACTGCAGCTGTAGCAGTTGGCAGAAGACAGCAGGGATAAGATCATCTGGGGTTGGTCAGCAGGATAATGTTATTTGGTAACGCTTTAGATTATGGCCCATAACCTTCAGCGTAATGCTTCCTAATTGACTGTAATTTTTTGTACTAACAGTGTACCAGCACAGCACAGTAGTAGTAGATATATACATGTAGATAAAGGAACAAGATGTGTAGGTAGGGAATAAGGGGGTAACAACTTAAACTGGGAACTTTAAAAATAATTTATATTGTAGATACTTACCAACACTGGAGGGGTACAGATGATAACAAAAAGAGAAAATAAGGCAAACTACTTTTTTTCTCCTTGTTTTAGGTTTGAGGTGTTAACTAAATAACTACATTTCTGTTTTTACTTTGAAACAACAGAAGTCCAGGGAAATGAGTCAGTGCCTGGTTGCATAAACTACCTCAAATTTCAAAACTTAAGTTTGTCCCTTGTGCAAAATATTTCCTTATGCTGAGGGGTTCCTTTAGGGGCGTTGCATAAAACCCCTTAGGTTGTCTCCTTGCCGAAGTGTTTAGACCAAGGTTTTCACGGGAGTTACTGTCATAATAGAGCATGTGTACTTCAGTTACCATGGTTACGCTTCACTCACATTCTCATCCTCTAACGTTAGCGTTACTTGACAGCATTATTACCTGTATTAGCTTCTCCAAAATGGAAAACAACAAGAATACTACAAAAGGGGAGGGAACAGACAAAATCAATGCGAGAAATCTTGCTGTTAAACGGACCGTATATGAAGTTATTAAAAAATATGAACATATTACTGTGACAGCAAGAAAAGAGATATCCAAGCATCGACAGGAGTCAACAAAAATTAGTGAGTTTCAATAAATCGAGACAGCACTTTGTTAATGTTTGGCTAATGTTAGCTGGCTACAAAGTTACAGTCTATGGTGCATATGTTAATGTTACAGTGTTGCTAAGAACTATAACAGCTGTTAATCTTGGTGCTGCAGGAGATTTTGAAGATCGCCTGACGGTCAGATCTATTCTCTCTAACAAGTTGCGCATCGCTCAAAGTGTCCAGTGGGTTTTCCCTGTCCCAAAAAATCCGCCTTGTTATCTCCTCCTCTTCTTCAATCACAATAAAATCACCCATTGTCTTATTTTCCACAAAATGTTTCACCTGTAAGAGACTGGTAGGGATCCCTTGAAATTGAATCTGAGGAATGTGGTCACTAAGGACCTACTAGCAACACATTCAATGAAATTTTATTAATATAGCGCCAATTCATAACAGAAGTTATCTCATTGAACTTTTCCTATAGAGCAGGTCTAGACCGTACTCTTTATAATATTATTTACAGAGACCCAACAAATCCCACAATGAGCAAGCATTTGGCGACAGTGGCAAGGAAAAACTTCCTTTTAACAGGCAGAAACTTTGGGCAGAACCAGACTTAATGGTGGGTGGCCATCTGCCGCTATACAGTTCTGTTGAAAGCACAGAACACACAGGACCAGATGCTTCGTCTTTTGCGCACACAAATTCATTATTTTCAATGGAGACGCGTGACAAGCACACTCAAAACGGAAAGCGACGCCTGTTTTTCCAGGTGCTTCCATGGTGCACAGAGATGGAAAAATCTCAGCTCTTTGGAATGCAGCAAGCGCACTGCAAGTCATGTGACAAGAATGAACCAATCAGCTCTACAGGACTTTCTTAACCCTTTCCGTCCAAGGACGTCACAACATCCAGTTGAAAGGTCAGCCAAATGGAAGATTCATGAGTGGCTCATTATACTCATTCAGAGATACCCAGAGCTGTACAACCTGTCAAGTTCTTACTATTTTGACACTAACAGAAGGAACAATGCTTGGAGATATATCAGCTCCGAACTTGGGATAACTGGTGAGCATGATGATACGCTTACGTTACCAACTGTCACATTTCGTGTCGTGATACCTTACATCATCACAGCGGTTTTGGTTGTATAGTAACGGCAGGCGTGACAGTAGGGTTAGCCTCCCTTGTAACCTCCCAAACACCTTGGATCAAAGGATCAAAGCGGCGCAACTTCTCAGCGGCCCCCAAAGCACAAAGATTTCGTACCCTCTTCATTGTAGTCATGTTAGGAAGGGATGACTTCAAGGCCAGAATGAACAGGAGGAATGGGTACACCAACCAATTTTTATTCATTTTCATAGACTTAGGATGTCATCAACCTAGTGTATATTATAGTATACCGACCAAGTGTATATTTCATACATTGTGTATATCTATATGTTTCTGTGTGGAATATGGCTGTTAAAACAAATCTCCCTCTGGGAAAATAAAGACTAGCTAAAGATTTGTACATTTTGGTCAAATGTGAGATATTGTGTGTGATTTGTAGTAAATGGACTGAAACATGCAAAGATATTGGTGTCATCCGTCAAGATCTGCAATATAACACCCACTTTCCAAGAGACCATGTTCTACATGTGCTCAATGATGACTAAAGTTTCCATTTCAGAAAGAATGCGTAAAAAGTGGCTTACAGGTTTGACTGCAGCCAAGTAGATTATAGTCCAGCACTGGAAGCCTCCCCATGATTTATCACCAAAACACTGGCTACAATGTCTATTGAATATTTTTTATCTGGAACAGTCCTCAGCAAGGATCAACACCGCTCAACCAAGGACTAATAAAATACAAATATGGACAGATGTGATCAAAGCTGTGAAAGAACTTTTACTCCAATGACTGGAAAGATGAGATTCCTCATTTGCACTCGTACACTCTGAACATCATATTATTATCATATTATTATTTGGACAGTCTCCCTGAGTAATGTGGTGGGTAAGGGTGAGTTGGGGGGAGGAGCAGGGGTCAAAAATTAGTTTAAAAAAAAGATTAAATTAAGTTTTATTTATAAAGCACCAATTCATAACACAAGTTATATCATTGCACTTTTCTTATAGAGCAGGTCTAGACTAAAAAACAAACATCAAAACACAGCTGTGTCTGAGTCCAGTCTAGTTATATTAATACTTTTTATAAGGGAATTGAAAAGTCACTTTTTTCTTTATTAAATGATATTTAAAAGTGTCGTCATGTAGGAAAGATTAAAAGGTTGTTTTGTTTCCTCTCAGCTCGATCAGTGGCGTGAAGGTGAGCCTTTAAAGCAGCCACAGTCCTGGTCTGACTGTTCAGTACTGCGTCTGCTCACTGAGACTGGAACCACTGACATGAAGCTGGAAGCTTTTGACTTACTGGTCAGCGCAATGGACAGTGAGTCAGCTGTACAGTACTGTGTGTCTGACTGCTTTGCTGTGTGCATGTTGTCTCTGTCTGGGTGTGAAAAGTGTATTCTTCATACAAAATCAGAGTTTGTGTGTTCTCACAGGTTAATGCTGCAGTGTACACAGGCCCAGTACTGTACTGTGATTGGTTGTGGTGTGCACATTGTGCTTACTTCCTCAGTACAGCTCTGTGTACTCCAGTGTTTGTAAAAAAGACCTTGGAAGTCATGCTGTCATGAGCAGACTTCGAGTTGTATTGCTTTGTGGTCAATAAGCGACAGCAGTCTGACATTTTGTCTGATTTGTATGCCCATGTAACATGTACCAACAGTTTCTGTGTTTTCCACAGAACTGCCAGAGAGTGTGCCATCGCTGATAGCCAAGTGCCGTCAATTACATTATTACTATTATAAAAATTCAAGGTGGTATTTGCATTGTGCTTCCCTCTCCCCCACCCCCAAAACCACTCTCTTTCTCTCTCTCTCTTTGGCCGCCCACCATTGAGTCTGGTTCTGTCCAAGGTTTCTGCCTCTTAAAGGAAATTTTTCTTTGCCATTGTCACCAAATGCTTGCTCATGGTGGGATTTGTTGGGTCTCTGTAAGTAATATTATAGAGTATGGTCTAGACCCGGTCTATAGGAAAAGTGCAATGAGATAATTTCATTTATGAATTAGCGCTATATAAATAAAACAGAATTTAATTAAATTTAATCAAACCTCCACATGGGTATTAAATTCAAACAAGTATGATGCAATACGGCCAACTGCAGAGTGATATACTATAAACAACGGTTAAAGTTACTTATCTCATACAGGTGCACACATACAGATGAGCACAATTATTTCTCAGTACAATTAAGACATCAAATGGGAGGGTCACATGTCAACAAACCAGCCTATAACAACACACACATGCATGAGCATTGTAAATACTAACAAAAATAGTCCAGGCTGCCTACAAGGGATCCAGTCCTTATCAACACCCATCACATACAATAGGCTACAGTGCTAACAGTAAATAATACAGTTAATTGGGAATAGCCCTTACCTTAAAACAGAAGCGACCACAGAGGCCTGTTTTTTTTCCTGATCTTTAAGTTAAAGTGAGTGAAGTTTATGATATTGTGCCACAACACTTCAGTAGTGATTCAATTCAATTTTATTTATATGTCGCCAATTCATAACAGAAGTTATCTCATTGCGCTTTTCCTATA